>NW_011435801.1:0-514 GCF_000754665.1 Bison bison bison
AAGGCGCCCGATCTCGTCTGATCTCGGAAGCTAAGCAGGGTCGGGCCTGGTTAGGATCTTGGATGGGAGACCACCTGGGAATCCCGGGTGCTCGAGGCTTTTTGCCTACCAGAAGAGGTCCTTGAGCCCCCGCGCGCGTCCCGATTCTTGGATCCCCCCCGCAGCCCCAGCCCCTCCCGGGCCGCGGGGAGCGGCTGGCCGGGGCCCCGACTCCCGCTGCAGACCTGGCTTGCCTCCGCGCGGCCCGCGAGCCCCTCCGCATTCGCATTCGGCTTCCAGGACACCCGACGACCGGCAGTCCCGTCTCCATCTGGGGCTCGTTTGGCTTGCCTCAGGCAATCCCGGGGCTTGCCCGGGCCCCCGCCCCACCCCCCTGCCTCGCAGGCGATCGCGCATGCGCGTGTGCGCGCGCACGCACAGATAGATGTGCCCAAACGGGGCACCTATCTTGTTCACTTATACCGTGGGTGGATCTATGCCTGGGAGTCGGACTGCTGAACCATAGGTTACTTCC
>NW_011435802.1:0-606 GCF_000754665.1 Bison bison bison
CCACGTGGTTCCCCCGTCATCGCAAGATGAAGCCCTTTCCCGCTACAGCGTCTCAGGAGAAGTCCCACGTGAGGAATTGGAGGTCAAAACGGTACTTGGCACCCTTGATGCGCCCCACTAAGTTCCCCGGCATCCCGGTCTCCCTGGAGAGGAACACCGAGGTTTTCCGGCACCACTTCCTCTGAGTCCCTTCTACCCTCCTGATCTCCACAGGAGGGTCGACTCCCCTGCTTTGTCTGGAAGGGGTTCCCGACCTTCCGGTCGCACCTCAGGATGAGGCCGGTCTCACGACGACATTCCAGACGTGGCCTCGTGGGTGCTTCCACGTTGCGAAGCACCCCGATTTCCCGGTCCCCTCTTGATAAGAACCCGATGCCCGGACACCTCTCCGAACTCCACCCTGTGAATGAAGTCAACACGATGGGGCAGTGACTCGCCGGTGCGTCGTCCGGAAGAACACCCAAGTTCCAAATACAGCTCGACAAGTGGCCTCTCTCCCCGGGGACACCTCGAGAGGCAAGCGGAGTTCCATGCCTCAACCCAAGACGAGGCCTGACTCTCCTGTCCCCCAGTCTGCAGGGGACCCTGCGATCGGAGTCTGAAATC
>NW_011435803.1:0-520 GCF_000754665.1 Bison bison bison
AATAGCCATAATATACACAATTGCTTCCGTGTTAGCTGTCACTGTGCTCGTACCTGTGCTGCCCCAGCAACGACGTTGGAATACACGGAAGTGACAATGGCACTGTGATTGAGATTACCTTTAGTTCACCCCAAATTTAAAAATAGGTAAATCATTCACAAACTTAGGTAACTTATTTTTAGTTAACACATGACTTGTGGACACCTCACGACTGATGGTGATTCATCAATATGCTATCACTGTGGTCACCAAACTTACTATATTCTGTGGTGTAGTCTGATTGGATTCTTTCATGAGAGATGTTTATACAAATCACCATATAAACAATGCTTTTTTTTTTTTAAATAAAACTCAGAAAGGGCAAATGAGAGAAAATGATGATAAAGTATAAGAACAGAAGAGATTTAAGGTTAAATTAGGGTAGACTTTCTTGTCGTTTAAGAAACCGTATTGTTTCCTTAACTGGACCTGATTTTCCTCCTGATTATGTGTCTAATGACTGTTACATAGAAATTCTTCT
>NW_011435804.1:0-515 GCF_000754665.1 Bison bison bison
TGGAGCATACTGAACGTTCACATTCTTCTAGAGCATATGAAAAGCCCTAACTTGTAGAAACCTGCTGTACGAGTTCCTTGAAAGCAAGAACCTCTATGTATGGATATGTCTTCATGCCTTAGATTGTGCCTCGAATATAGTGTACACATCAACCCAGGAAAGGAAAGAATTGAACCGCCAAATATACAAAGAGATCAAAAGTGCCGAGCCAAAGTGACCCCTTGAGGCTTCCAAGAGCTTTTCTGTCTTTCACACACTAAGTAAATACTGAGCACCTACGATGAGCTAGGAGGCATGTAATAAGTTTCAGGGAATAGAAGGCGGAGAGAAGAAGACCCAGAGTTCCTAGCTTTCACTGAGACGACTCTAATGATACATCACAGGCAGATCCTTTGAGAACCTATAGAGGGGCCTCTTCCCTCACCACAAAACCTGGGTGTACAGGGGAAGGCTCTCCAGAGGCACCATTCGTGAGGTCCATAGGTTGAACCTAGGTAAACCAGGGTTGAGATGCA
>NW_011435805.1:0-586 GCF_000754665.1 Bison bison bison
TGTTATTACTGACTTGAATCCTGTTAACTTGGTCATCTGGGAAATGCACATTTTCAGTCTGAAACTGGCACAAAAGGCTTTTTTTTTTCTTATTTCATTTTTGTGTACACCTTCCCTATAGTGTCCTATATCTGGTACTGTTACCTCCAAATATTCCCAGTTGAATGTGCCTTGGGCCTGATATGCACATATTCCGTCTTTTAGGCTTGGCTAAGATAGGAGGTTCAGACGTCTTGTTGACACAATTTCTCAAATTGGTAGAGGACTTACAATCTACAATCTTTATCCATTACCAGGACATGTCCTTTGAAGGGCTGCAGGTGTTAACAATGAACTTGCCTAGACCCATGCTTTTGTAGCCCTAATGGCCCTTCATAGAGCTGAGGACCATTTGATTATCCTTAGGCACTTCAGTTTGGACTGGATTTTATCCTTTTGTTTGTTTTTTTAAGCAGATATATACTTTGCAAGCTAGACTTGGTCTTGTGGGGTTCTCACAAATCCAGAGGACTGGCAGTAAGACTGGTGGCCATAGATGATAATTTTTGCCATGGAAAAGGTGACCTCATCACACCTGCAAACCCTC
>NW_011435806.1:0-522 GCF_000754665.1 Bison bison bison
AGTGGTATGTTTTCTCTCGACCTTAATTTCCTCACCTGGAAAAGTGGGCTAATAATCCTGCCTACCTTACAGAAATATATGTGGACTCATTCATGCCATGTGTTTAGGATCTAGCACATAAGAAAAACTCAACAATTGATGGCTATTATTAGTAAATAGAAAGTGCTTAAAAACAGTGGGCATTCAATAAATAACAACTGTTTGTTGTGGTTATATGCACTGAGCACATTCAGTTAGGTTCAGTCCAGTCACTCAGTCGTGTCCGACACTTTGCGACCGCATGAACTGCGGCACGCCAGGCCTCCCTGTCCATCACCAACTCCCAGAGCCTCCCCAAACTCATGAGTCGGTGATGCCATCCAACTGTCTCACCTCTGTCATCCCCTTCTCCCCATGCCCTCAATCTTTCCCAGCATCAGGGTCTTTTCAAATGAGTCAGCTCTTTGCATCAGGAGGCCAAAGTATTGGAGTTTCAGCTTCAGCATCAGTCCTTCCAAAGTGAAACACCCAGGACTGATCTCC
>NW_011435807.1:0-646 GCF_000754665.1 Bison bison bison
AGTGACTTAGCTGCACACATGCCACTAACACTGTAAAGAAGTTTATTTGACGACTACACTACTGTTTAAATATGATTATAACCATTATTAGAAAATAAGATATTAGAGAAAAACATCTACAATATCTGAACAACTGAAAGGCTAAAATTAGGTGAAATTTTTACACTTTAACTAAACAAGGACATGAAAAATGTTGGAAATTTCTAATTTTTAAATAATAGGTTCATGCAACAAGCAATGATGAAAACGGCTTATCTGTAAAACATCACATACAATAGGAAGGAAAAACTTAAGCAGTAGTTAGATAACTTTTTACTATGCCCTCAAATAAGTTGGTTAAAACATAATGAGAATGTACTAGTGGTAATAAAACAATGGCAGGGAAAACTGTAGTAGCGGCTCTTATAAACAGCTATTACCTAAATATAGTTTAAGAAAGAACGGCATGCTCCATAGACCAGCATGAGCTGTTAAGAAAATGCCAGTATGTTCAAACTATTGATTTATTAAGGCATGGTCTTTACACTGCAGATTTCACAGTTATTTGTAAGTATATAATGAGTTCTAGAATCTCTTTTTTCATTTTGAGAAACTGGTTAGTTCTATTATATATAGTTCAAATAAAGTCCCCTCCTCAAAACAAATT
>NW_011435808.1:0-582 GCF_000754665.1 Bison bison bison
GCCTCTGGAAAGCCTTCCCTGACACCCAGGTTTTGTGGTGAGGGAAGAGGCCCCTCTATAGATTCTCAAAGGATCTGCCTGTGATGTATCATTAGAGTCGTCTCAGTGAAAGCAGGAACTCTGTGTCTTCTTCTCTCCGCCTTCTATTCCCTGAAACTTATTACATGCCTCCTAGCTCATCGTAGGTGCTCAGTATTTACTTAGTGTGTGAAAGACAGAAAAGCTCTTGGAAGCCTCAAGGGGTCACTTGGCTCGGCACTTTTGATCTCTTAGTATATTTGGCGATTCAATTCTTTCCTTTCCTGGGTTGATGGGTACACTATATTCGAGGCACAACCTAAGGCATGAAGACATATCCATACATAGAGGGTCTTGCTTTCAAGGAACTCGTACAGCAGATTTCTACAAGTTAGGGCTTTTCAAATGCTCTAGAAGAATGTGAACGTTCAGTAGGCTCCAATTTTCATTTCAAAGAAAGATCGTTTGACTTCCATAGCAAAGGTGGAGACCTTCCAACGTTGAGTCCAATACTTATACCTTGACCATTTCAGGCAAGTCTTGTGGTTCCTTCTGGAGGTGTGT
>NW_011435809.1:0-528 GCF_000754665.1 Bison bison bison
ATGGACTGCAGCCTACCTGGCTCCTCCAACCATAGGATTTTCTAGGCAAGAGTACTGGAGTGCGGTGTCATTGCCCTCTCTGAGGGCTTAGCATGACTGAAAATAATTTGTGATTGTAGCTTCAAAAGAGAAAGATAATGAAATTACTAAGGAAAACAGATATCATGTCTTCCAAGAACTTTGTAACCATGCTGATGTGCTGCAGTAATGACCAGGAATTTATTCTGTCTCTATGGGGACAGATAAGCAACATCTAAACATGCATTTGAAATTATAGGGTGGAATCTCGGTGTCAGGAAATAGAGACATGGCTTAAGGACAGCAGTGCAAAAATGACCCTATAGAATACCACTTGTAAAGTACATAACTTGTGCTGACCATGGGCCAGTCACTGATTATATCATGCTATCTTTTTCTATCACAGTGATGGTATAATTGTGATCATGATTTTGGATGTACTACAATATCTATATTTCAGGGACTAAAATTAATTTCTATAATGAAAACATCTGCTGTCTAATCTTTAAG
>NW_011435810.1:0-544 GCF_000754665.1 Bison bison bison
ACTTGACTTCACATTCCAGGATGTCTGGCTCTAGGTGAGTGATCACACCATCGTGATTATCTGGGTCATGAAGATTCTTTTTGTACTAGTTTTTCTGTGTATTCCTGCCACCTCTTCATAATATTTTGTGCTTCTGTTAGGTCTATATCATTTCTGTCCTTTATCGAGCCCATCTTTCCATGAAATCTTCCCTTGGTATCTCTAATTTTCTTGAAGAGATCTCTAGTCTTTCCCATTCTGTTGTTTCCTCTATTTCTTTGCACTGATCGCTGAGGAAGGCTCTTATCTCTCCTTGCTATTCTTTGGAACTCTGCATTCAGATGCTTATATCTTTCCTTTTCTCCTTTGCTTTTCACTTCTCTTCTTTTCACAGCTATTTGTAAGGCCTCCCCAGACAGCCTATTTTGCTCTTTTGCTATTTCTTTTCCATGGGGATGGTCTTGATCCCTGTCTTCTGTACAATGTCACGAACCTCATTCCATAGTTCGTCAGGCACTCTATCTATCAGATCTAGGCCCTTAAATCTATTTCTCACTTCCACTGT
>NW_011435811.1:0-541 GCF_000754665.1 Bison bison bison
ACAGACTGGTTCCAAATAGGAAAAGGAGTACGTCAAGGCTGTATATTGTCACCCTGCTTATTTAACTTATATGCAGAGTACATTATGAGAAACGCTGGGCTGGAAGAAGCACAAGCTGGAATCAAGATTGCCGGGAGAAATATCAGTAACCTCAGATATGCAGATGACACCACCCTTATGGCAAAAAGTGAAGAGGAACTAAAAAGCCTCTTGATGAAAGTGAAAAGAGGAGAGTGAAAAAAGTTGGCTCAAAAGCTCAACATTCAGAAAAACGAAGATCATGGCATCAGGTCCCATCACTTCATGGGGAAAATAGATGGGGAAAACAGTGGAAAACGGTGTCAGACTTTATTTTTCTGGGCTCTAAAAATCACTGCAGATGGTGACTGCAGCCATGAAAATTAAAAGACGCTTACTCCTTGGAAGGAAAGTTATGACCAACCTAGATAGTATATTCAAAAAGCAGAGACATTACTTTGCCAACAAAGATTCGTCTAGTCAAGGGTTATGGTTTTTTCCTGTGATCATGTACGGATGTGAG
>NW_011435812.1:0-579 GCF_000754665.1 Bison bison bison
ACGTGTTGAAGAAGGTCTCTCGAGGTCTTTCTCGGGTTGAGGCAGGACACGCTGGGGTCCCTCGACTTGTGCAGGTGACCTCAGGGGGCTTCTCATGGTGGCTCTGAGAAGTCAGGGAAACTGGAGGTGGGAGGGGCTTCTCGGCACTCCACTGGGTTTGGTGCATTGGAAGAGGGCCTCATCTCCAGTTGAGGCAGGAACCTCAGGTTTCCTCGGATTTCAGACTCCGATCCCAGGGTCCCTGCAGACTTGGGAAAGGAGTCAGGCCTCGTCTTGTGTTGAGGCATGGAACTCCGCTTGCCCCTCGAGGTGTTCCCGGGGAGACAGGCCACTTGTCGAGCGGTATTTGGAACCTGGGGGTTTTTTCCCGACGACTGCACGGGCGAGTCACTACCCCTTCGTGTTGATTTCATTCACAGGGTGGAGTTGGAAGAGGTGTCCGGGCATCGGGTTCTTAATAAGAGGGGACCGGGAAATCGGGGTCCTTCGGAATGTTGAAGCACCCACGAGGCCACGTCTGGAATGTCGTCGTGAGACCGGCCTCATCCTGAGGTGCGACCGGAAGGTCGGGAACCCCTT
>NW_011435813.1:0-515 GCF_000754665.1 Bison bison bison
CATCTTGCGATGACGGGGGAACCACGTGGTTTTTCTCGAGTTGCGGCGGGATTCTCGAGTTACGATGGGGAATTCAGGATGCCTCTTGTGTTGGCCCAGGGAAGTCCAATCTTCCATGCGAGTTGCGAGGGAAAGCTGGGGATTGCTCTCGAGTGACTGCAGGCCCAATAGACCTCATCTAGGCTTGTGTCCAGAAGCCAATGTCCCTCTCCAGGGGCGACCGGGATCTCGGGGTTGCATTCCAGACGCACCCGGGGAGACAGGCATTCATCTTGAGTGGAAGCCAGGAACCCGCTCTGCTCTCGAGTCGCGACGGGTATCTCTTGGAGCTCACTGGGTGGACTAAAGGGAGTCAAGCCTCCTGAGGCGTTTGGAGAGAGGTCGCGAGGTTGGCCTCTGCGCCATACAGGAGACGAAGGCCCTCATCTCCGCGATGACGGGAGAGTCTCGGGGTGGTTCTCGAGCGGCGGCCCCAGGGTGTCGGTTTCTCACGAGGTACGACGGCGAGGTCGGTG
>NW_011435814.1:0-550 GCF_000754665.1 Bison bison bison
GTTATATCTTCTTCTTGGATTGATCCTTTGATCATTTTGTAGTGACCGTCTTTGTCTCTTTTCACAGCCTTTGTTTTAAAGTCTATTTTATCTGATATGAGTATTGCTACTCCTGTCTTTCTTTTGGTCCCCTATTTGCATGGAAAATCTTTTTCCAGCTCTTCAGTTTCAGTCTGTACGTGTCCCCCTGTTTTGAGGTGGGTCTCTTGTAGACAACATATGTAGGGGTCTTTGTTTTTGTATCCATTCAGCCAGTCTTTGTCTTTTGGGTTGGGGCATTCAACCCTATTTACGTTTAAGGTAATTATTGATAAGTATGATCCTGTTGCCATTTACTTTATTGTTTGGGGTTTGAGTTTATACCCCCTTTTTGTGTTTCCTGTCTAGAGAAGATCATTTAGCATTTGTTGGAGAGCTGGTTTGGTGGTGCTGAATTCTCTCAGCTTTTGCTTGTCTGTAAAGCTTTTGATTTCTCCTTCATATTTGAATGAGATCCTTGCTGGGTACAGTAATATGGGCTGTAGGTTATTTTCTTTCATCACTTTAAGTA
>NW_011435815.1:0-508 GCF_000754665.1 Bison bison bison
ATAGGTAAATAGTCTAGGCTAAACATAAATGTAAAAGTCATTGACAAATATTCCTATTACTTGTACCTGTGAAATTCCTGGGGAGAAAGGACAAAAAGAGGGGAGAGCAGAGCCCTAGGGCATTCCAATATCCAGAGGTTCAGCAGTGGAGGATGGACTAGCAAGGGATAGTAAGAGAGGATGGCCAGTGAGGTGGGAAGAAAACAAGGAGTGTTATAAAAGCCAGGAGAAGAAAGTGATGGAGGAGGGAGCAGTTAATTGTGTCAAGTGTTGCTGAGCAGTTAACTGTGTCAAGGGTTGCTGAGCAGTAAACTATGTCAAGGGTTGCTAAGCAGTTTAGTTGGAAAAAGAAAGGAGGAGAAGTGACCAGTGGATTTAGCAAAATGGAAATCCCTGGTGACCTTGAGAGGAGGTTTCAGGGTGATGACTCACTCACTCCGGCCTGGGTCCACACTCACCGCGCAGACTGGGCTGGCAGATGCCTTCCAGGCTAGTGAGCACACGCTAC
>NW_011435816.1:0-513 GCF_000754665.1 Bison bison bison
AATGTGAGCAACAGAAATTAGAAGTAGCAATACTCATATCAGATAAAATAGACTTTGAAATAAAGGGTGTGAAAAGAGACAAAAAAGGCCACTATATAATGGTCAAATGATCACCCCAAGGAGAAGATATAAAAATTATAAATATATATGCACCCAAGATAGGAGCACTCAATATGTAAGGCAAATGCTAACAAGTAAGAAACAGGAAATTAAAAATAACACAATAATAGTGGGAGATCTTAAGACCCTACACACACCTATGGATAGATCAACCAAACAGAAAATTTAGCAAGGAAACACAAACTTTAAGTGATACAATGGATCAGTTAGACCTAATTGATTTCAAAAGACATTTCACGCCAAAGCAATGAATTTCACCTTTTTCTCAAGTGCACATGGAACATTCTCCAGGATTGATCATATACTGGGCCATAAATCTAGCCTTGGTAAACTGAAAACAAAATCAAAATCATTTCAAGCATCTCTTCGATCACAAGCAGTAAGATTAGATGT
>NW_011435817.1:0-549 GCF_000754665.1 Bison bison bison
TGTAGAGGGCCACATGGCAGAAACTATTAATAAAGATACATTCCCTTTGACTCAATCATCCTACTTCTTAGCATCTACCCTGCAGCAGAACACGTGCCCAAGGAGGAGTGAACAAGGATGGTTGCAGCATTGGTGCATTGTTTGTGATCATGGAAAAAGTGAAACAGCCTGAATGTGCATCACTAAGAAAATGGTTAAATGATGGCCTAAACATGCTACCAAATCATAGGCAACAGTAAAAAGGAAAAAAATAGATAAACATAATTGACATGGAAAGATCTGCAAGACATACTGTTAATTGGAAAATCTATCTGTGAAGAACAGTATCATTTCACTTACATTAAAGAAGGAAAAAAAAAGTAAACCCATCTCATTTCTTTAGGTACCTAGAAGAAGGTGAATACACAGAAAAAAAAAAGTGTACTAGATGGTCATACAGATAAACGACTTTTTTTAGGGAGGGCCTGAGATTGGGTGTGTGGTTAAGGAGGGCGTTTATCTGTAGAATCTGTAATTTTTTAGCCTACAAAAAATGTACTTACATATTAT
>NW_011435818.1:0-543 GCF_000754665.1 Bison bison bison
AAACACAACTTTAAACGATACAATAGACCAGTTAGACCTGATTCGATATCTATAGGACCAGTTTCACCCCAAACAATGAATTTCACCGTTTTCTCAAGTGCACACGGAACCTTCTCCAGGATAGATCACATCCTGGGCCATAAATCTAGCCTTGGCAAATTCACAAAATTGAAATCATTCCAAGCATCTTTTCTGACCACAAGGCAGTAAGATTAGATCTCAATTACAGGAGGAAAACTATTAAAAATTCCAACATATGGAGGCTGAACAACACGCTGCTGAATAACCAACAAATCACAGAAGAAATCAAAAAGAAATCAAATTTGCATAGAACGAATGAAATGAAACACAACAACCCAAAACCTGTGGGACACGGTAAAAGCAGTCCTAAGGGGAAAGTTCATAGCAATACAGGCACACCTCAAGAAACAAGAAAAAAGTCAAATAAATAACCTAAACTCTACACCTAAAGACAACTAGAAAAGGAAGAAATGAAGAACCCCAGGGTTAAGTAGAAGGAAAGAAATACTTAAAAATTAGAAG
>NW_011435819.1:0-526 GCF_000754665.1 Bison bison bison
AAAAATAATGTCTGAACAGTATCCTTGTCAAAACATGTTATTTTCAGAATAAATGTTGCCAATTTCTGAGTGTGTAAATTTTTTATTTTGATTTTAACTTACATTCCTTTTAAATACTGAAGGTAGACTATTTTTAAACACTAGTCATATATCCTCTCCTTTGAATTGCTTGTTGCTATATTTTGTCCATTTTGTTGGATTTTTATTCCTTTTTTTTTTTTTACTTTTTCCTTTTTTACTTCCTCCCTACCTTCCCTTTCTCCTTTTTTTTTTTTAAAGTTTTACTACCAGATTTACCACAGTTTATTTTAGTTTACTTTGTATTCAGCATACAATTTTTTTGTCTGTTTTATGCCTTGCCAGTGTTTCTCCCAGTCACTGGGTTGTGTTTTGTGTGTGTGCGTGTGTGATTTTATACAAATACTTCTACAAAATATATTTTATGATTTGTACTTTAAGTGCATTTTTTAAAGAAGTGCACCTGATCCAGGTGTCATAAATATATTCTGTTTATCTTAGAATTTTT
>NW_011435820.1:0-528 GCF_000754665.1 Bison bison bison
ACTACCCATTTTTACTTGGGAGTTTGATCACTGCCTTGATTGCTCTCTCCCCCTTTTGACTCTCCTTTTCTCCACCAGGTCGCCTCTATCTCCTCCCTCACCCTTTTCTTCCCTACCCACTCTGTGAATCTCTTTGTGTATTCCAGGCTGTGGAGAACACTTTGGGAACTGATTACTGGCTGGATCCTGTCTCTCTCCTTTTGATTCCCTCTTTTCTTGTCCTGGTCACCTCTGTCTCCTTCTTCCTTCTCTTCTCTGGGTAACTGCATGAGCCTCTCTGAGGGGCCCCAGACTGTGGAGAGCACATAGCGAATTGATTACTGGCTAGCTTGCTCTCTCCCCTTTTGATTCCCCCTCTTCTTCTCCTGGTCAACTCTATCTCCCTCCTCCTTATTCTCTTCTCCATCTAACTTGGTGAACCTCTCTGGGTTCCCTCACTGTGGAGAACCTTGTCATCATTAACCTAGATTGTTTTATCATCGGTGCTGTACAGATAGAGAAGTCTTGAGGCTACTCTAAGAATAAGAC
>NW_011435821.1:0-700 GCF_000754665.1 Bison bison bison
CTGGAGGAAATCAACCTACCTGACTTCAGGCTCTACTACAAAGCCACAGTTATCAAGACAGTATGGTACTGGCACAAAGACAGAAATATAGATCAATGGAACAAAAATAGAAAGCCCCAGAGATAAATCCACGCACATATGGACACCTTATCTTTGACAAAGGAGGCAAGAATATACAATGGATTAAAGACAATCTCTTTAACAGGTGGTGCTGGGAAATCTGGTCAACCACCTGTAAAAGAATGAAACTAGAACACTTTCTAACACCATATACAAAATAAACTCAAAATGGATTAAAGATCTCAACGTAAGACCAGAAACTATAAAACTCCTAGAGGAGAACATAGGCAAACACTCTCTGACATACATCACAGCAGGATCCTCTATGACCCACCTCCCAGAATATTGGAATAAAGCAAATAACAAATGGGACCTAATTAACCTTAAAGCTTCTGCACATCAAAGGAACTATTAGCAAGGTGAAAGACAGCCTGCAGAATGGGAGAAATAATAGCAAATGAAGCAACTGACAAACAACTAATCTCAAAAATATACAAGCAACTCCTACAGCTCAACTCCAGAAAATAATGACCCAATCAAAAAATGGGCCAAAGAACTAATAGACATTTCCCAAAGAGACATACAGATGGCTAACAAACACATGAAAGATGCTCAACATCACTCATTATCAGAGAAATGC
>NW_011435822.1:0-509 GCF_000754665.1 Bison bison bison
GTAAATATTTGCACATTTTGCTATAGAAGTCTTAATGTTTGGTCAAGGGGTGTTTCATGCCCTACTAGGGTAATGTCCTTGCCATTCTAAAAAACGTCTTTAAATTTCAAAATTTGCCTAGCCTACAGAATTTCAGATAAGGAGTTTTTGAAAAGAACTAACATTTATTGAGAACATGCTATTTGCCAGGTTTGGGTCCTAGTTTCTACTTATGTTAATGAATTTATCCTCATCATAATCCTCAGAGGTGGATATATTTAGCATCCTTCCTGCTTTATAGTTGAAGTGACTATACAAAGTACAGAGAAGTCAAAGGAACTCAAGGGTACCAGCTAGTAACTTAGATACACAGAATTTGAACACAGACAATCTGGATCTGAGAAGCTTTTACTAATTGCTACACATACTGCCTCATTTATATTATTACAATTGTTATCTTCATTCTATAGATGAAAATTCTGAAAATTAAAGGTAATTTTAAATTAAAAAATGAAATTTAAGAATAATTA
>NW_011435823.1:0-621 GCF_000754665.1 Bison bison bison
GCCTCGTCTTGGGTTGAGGCATGGAACTCCGCTTGCCTCTCGAGGTGTCCCCGGGGAGAGAGGCCACTTGTCGAGCGGGATTTGGAACCTGGGGGTCTTTTCCGGACGATGCACGGGCGAGTCACTGCCCCTTCGTGTTGACTTCATTCACAGGGTGGAGTTCGGAGAGGTGTCTGGGCATCGGGTTCGTACCAAGAGAGACCGGGAAATCGGGGTGCTTCACAATGTGGAAGCACCCACGAGGCCACGTCTGGAATGTCGTCGTGAGACCGGCCTCATCCTGAGGTGCGACCGGAAGGTCGGGAACCCCTTCCAGACAAAGCAGGGGAGTCGACCCTCCTGTGGAGATCAGGAGGGTAGAAGGGGCTCAGAGGAAGTGGTGCCGGAAAACCTCGGTGTTCCTCTCCAGGGAGACCGGGATGCCGGGGAACTTTGTGGGGGCGCATCAAGGGTGCCAAGTACCGTTTCGACCTCCAATTCCTAACGTGGGTCTTCTCCTGAGACGCTGTAGCGGGAAAGGGCTTCATCTTGCGATGACGGGGGAGCCACGTGGTTTTTCTCGAGTTTGCGGCGGGATTTCTCGAGTTACGACGGGGAAATTTCGGGGATGCCTCTTGTGTT
>NW_011435824.1:0-700 GCF_000754665.1 Bison bison bison
TTTGCAAAGGTAGAATTATTTTATAGGTGAGCTGGAAGAGAAAGATATTCTAGGAAGAAGGAGGACCTTTTAAAACATGGTGTGTTTGGATACTTGAGAGTCAGGTGGCCAAGGGGAGTGTGAGGTGGAAGAGTTGTGGCAGGGGCTTGCCATGGCGGAGAAGACTGGCAATGTCTGTAGGGATCACACCGTAGAGGTTGTGAACCAAGAAGAGAAGCTTGGACTTAACTGTGATGCTTTTGAGAGTGACCAAGTACATTTTAGGGGTCTAATTCTGACAGCACACCTGTATACCATTGAAAGAAGATGACAATCAGTAAAAGGTCCATTGAAACTGACAAGGAACATGATTGAGAGAGATTATCAAGGTGAAAGAGAAAACTAGCTCATGACCTAATGTAGGAGGAATGCCTACATTTTTCTGGTTAGTAAGGTGTGAAACAAATGAGAAGATTCAGAAGTGACCAAAAGAATCAGGAAGACAAGAGAGGTCCAGGAGAATGCAGGGTTTGGAAGCCAAAGTGACAGAGGGTGAAAAAGTGGAGATGGGATATTTTATCCAGTCAAAGCCTTTGAAGTCAAGATGTTGCAGTTGGATATTTTAATCTATCCACATTTAAAGTCCAATTATCTATATTAACAGTAGCTAGACATAGCATGAATAAATGACCCCAGTTAGTCAGCAATTTCAGTCCCCCTA
>NW_011435825.1:0-512 GCF_000754665.1 Bison bison bison
ACTCTAAAGAAAAAGACTTGCAATTTTTGAAACTCTAAGTCCACTGATCTTTGATATTATTGTAAAGGTCTTCTCTGGGCAAGTATTTGTTAGAAGGTCTTTCATGTTTTGTATACGTTAGACTTTTTAGTTTTCTTTAAATATTTGCAAGAAACTTTCCATAACCAAAGTAAAATATTTTCATCATCTCTCCAATTGAAAATGTTTTTTTTAAATTCCCATAGTCCAAGCTGTTTTATAGCTGGCCCAAGTTCCAACTCCTGAGTCTCTTAAAAAGCTGTCCAGAGTGTTTTTTGTGGCCACTCAATTCTAGGTTCTGTTACTAGTTTTGTCAAGTCTGTTTTTGATGGCTAAGAGGAAACCTTTTATCAAATCCTGTATGTATTTATGGAAAAGATCTCTAACTACCTTTTTTTTTTTCTTGGTTTCACTGCACTGCAGCACACTGCAAATTACCATTCATCCCTGAATGTTGTAAAAAACATCTTTCCAGACTTTTTCTCTCTCCTGTT
>NW_011435826.1:0-566 GCF_000754665.1 Bison bison bison
GTAGAGTTACCTTTGTAGCCACTCCTCTTCCTGCCTGTTAACACCTACTACAAGGCAATAGAGAAAGACCAGTCAGAAGTACTACTCATGCTTCTGCAAAAACACGCTAGATAAGGATCCCATTAAGGCCAAATCTCTTCTGCCCATGGCTGTTGGCTCCTATTCATAATTGGCACCACCAGGGTTCCAGCACTCCAAGCAGCTGTACCACATCCTGTGCTCACCCAGGCAGACCCCGGTGTGCCACGAGTTTCTCAGGGCAGACTCCTTTGGTGACCACATGTGAGGAAGGACAAAAATTACACCAGAGACCCAGGGATAGAGCCATTAAGCAAGAGGATTGGAAACCTTCCAACCAGTTGTGCAGGCTGCAGATTAAATATACATGATTAATGACACAGACCCTGTATCTATGGAATACATCAAAAGATGAGAAGAGGCCAAAGGAAAGAAAATGCCCAGGATCAGAAGTATACTAACACATGTATATGGAATTTAGAAAGATGGTAACGAGGACCCTATATGTGAGACAGCAATATAGACATAAATGTACAGAACGGTCTTTT
>NW_011435827.1:0-558 GCF_000754665.1 Bison bison bison
AGCATCAGAGACTTTTCCAATGAGTCAAGTCTTCGCATGAGGTGGCCAAAGTACTTGAGCTTCAGCTTTAGCATCATCCTTCCAAGAAATCCAAGGGCTGATCTCTTTCAGAATGCACTGGTTGGATTTCCTTGCAGTCCAAGGGACTCTCAAGAGTCTTCTCCAACACCACAGTTCAAAAGCATCAATTCTTCAGCACTCAGGCTTCTTCACAGTCCAACTCTCACACCCATACATGACCACAGGAAAACCATAGCCTTGACTAGACGAATGTTTTGGTAAAGGAATGTCTCTGCTTTTGAATATGCTCTCTAGGTTAGTCATAACTTTCCTTTCAAGGAGTAAGTGTCTTTTAATTTGATGGCTGCAGTAACCATCTGCAGTGATTTTGGAGCCCAAAAAATAAAGTCTGACACTGTTTCCACTGTTTCCCCATCTATTTCCCATGACGTGATGGGACCGGATGCCATGATCTTCGTTATCTGAATGTTGAGTTTTTAAGCCAACTTTTTTCACTCTCCACTTTCACTTTCATCAAGAGGCTTTTGAGTTCCTCTT
>NW_011435828.1:0-617 GCF_000754665.1 Bison bison bison
CCCAGAAAGCGCCTGCAAGACCGGGCCTTCCCTGGAGCTGTCCTCCCGCCTAGAGGAAGGTGGATGTGCTGTGCGGGCTTCCCCTGTGAGTTTCGGCTCCCTAGCACAGCCAAGCTCATGGGAACCAGCCTCGGAGCACAGAGCTCCGGGCAGTACTTTGGTCCCAGGTTTGGAGCCCAATGCCCGGAACGCGGGAGAGAAGCAGCTGGCTGCCGGCGGGTGCTTGCAAGCCTGTCCTGGGAAGGACCGAGTGAGCTTCCACTCCGGCGGAGCTCCAGCTGTGCGCCCAGGCGCGATAGCACAGAGCCCCGGCCGAGAGGCTGCTCTGGCCTGGGCGAGCCTCCCCAAGCCCTGCCCAGCTTCTAGCGTTCGCGCCCGGGAAGAGCAGGCTGCGGGAGTGTGGGAGACGTGAGTGGTGCCTGACTGGTGCCTCAGCTCAGCTCTCGCCTTCCCTTCGGACCTAGGAGCCAGGCGTCCTTGCAGAGGGCTTAGGGGCTGGGGGTGTGCACACTGCCAAAGCCTCCCGCAGGGAGAGCTCTTTCCGAGGGAAAGGAAGCGCCCCAGGCTGCATTCCCAAGCTGGCGCTTCCCCGCCCAGACTAAGCACCGCACGGAGGG
>NW_011435829.1:0-751 GCF_000754665.1 Bison bison bison
CACTATCCTTATGGCAGAAAGTGAAGTAAGCACTAAAGAGCCTCTTGATGAAAGTGAAAGAGGAGAGTGTAAAAGTTGGCTGAAGGCTCAACATTCAGAAAACAAAGACCATGGCTCCGGTCCTATCACTTCATGGCAAATAGATGGGGAAACAGTGGAAACAGTGTCAGACTTTTATTTTTGGGGGCTCCAAAATTACTGCAGATGGTGATTGTAGCCATGAAATTAAAAGACGCTTACTCCTTGGAAGGAAAGTTATGACCAATCTAGACAGCATATTAAAAAAGCACAGACATTACTTTGCCAACAAAGGTCCATCTAGTCAAGGCTATGGTTTTTCCACTAGTCACGCATGGATGTAAGAGTTGGAGTATAAATAAAGCTGACTGCCGAAGAGTTGATGCTTATGAGCTGTGGTGTTGGAGAAGACATTTTAGAGTCCTTTGGGCTGCAAGGAGATCCAACCAGTCCATCTCAAAGGAAATTAGTCCTGAATATTCACTGGAAGGACTGACATTCTAGCTGAAACTCCAATACTTTGGCCACCTGATGTGAAGAGCTGATTCTTTTGAAAAGACCCTGATGCTGGGAAAGAATGAAGACAGGAGGAAAAGGGAGCAACAGAGGATGAGATGGTTGGATGGCATCACTGACTCAATGGATGTGAGTTTGAGTTGGGAGTTGGTGTTTGGACAGGGGAGGCCTGGTGTGCTGCAGTCCATGTGGTCACAAAAGAGTTGGACATGACTAA
>NW_011435830.1:0-544 GCF_000754665.1 Bison bison bison
ATATCCAAGTGAGATATTATATCATTTTAAACATCATATTTTAATAAAACAAATACAATTCAAAACCACAAGAAATGTGGTTTGAATTTGCATAAAAATTACAAATTTTTTTCCGTAATTTTTGAATGGAAAACTTGAGTTTGCTTCCAACAGTTTACCTCAGCTTTTTCTGTTGAAATGACAGTGAAAATTTTCTGAAGAATAATCTTTTAAATTAAAAAATTATTTAATTTTATTGGAGTATAGTTGCTTTACACTATTATGCTAGTTTCTGCTATAAAGCAAAGTGAATCAGCTTTACATATGCATATTATCTCTGTTTTTTTTTCATTATCTTCCCATTTATTTCACCACAGAACATGGAGTAGCATTTCCTGGTCTATGTATTCAGTTCTCATCAGTTATATATCTTATTTGTTGGTATTGTTTAGTCACGAAGTCATGTCAGACTCTTTGTGATCCCATGGACTGTAGCCTGCCAGGCTCCTATGTTCATGGGATTTCCCACGCAAGAATACTGGAGTGGGTTGCCATTTCCTTCTCC
>NW_011435831.1:0-551 GCF_000754665.1 Bison bison bison
ATTAGGTCCCATTTGTTTATTTTTGCTTTTATTTCCAATATTCTGGGAGGTGGGTCATAGAGGATCCTGCTGTGATGTATGTCGGAGAGTGTTTTGCCTATGTTCTCCTCTAGGAGTTTTATAGTTTCTGGCCTTACGTTTAGATCTTTAATCCATTTTGAGTTTATTTTTGTGTATGGTGTTAGAAAGTGGTCTAGTTTCATTCTTTTACAAGTGGTTGACCAGATTTCCCAGCACCACTTGTTAAAGAGATTGTCTTTAATCCATTGTATATTCTTGCCCTCCTTTGTCGAAGATAAGGTGTCCATATGTGCGTGGATTTATCTCTGGGCTTTCTATTTTATTCCATTGATCAATATTTCTGTCTTTGTGCCAGTACCATACTGTCTTGATAACTGTGGCTTTGTAGTAGAGCCTGAAGTCAGGTAGGTTGATTCCTCCAGTTCCATTCTTCTTTCTCAAGATCGCTTTGGCTATTCGTAGGTTTTTTGTATTTCCATACAAATTAGTGAATTATTTGTTCTAGCTCTGTGAAGAATACTGTTGGTAGC
>NW_011435832.1:0-551 GCF_000754665.1 Bison bison bison
GGGTTCTCCCAGAGACTTGGTGCCAAGTCACTAAGTGAGCTCTAGTCTAACATGTAAAACTGTGCTAAGTAGCTCACCTAAACCCACCCCCTTGGCCCACCTATTCGATTTTCATTGGCCCACAAGTGAATTCCAGAATAAAGAGTAAAAGATCGCCAGTGAGTGCTTCTGCTCAAGAAATGCTGATAGTACTGACTTCATTGCTGAAATTAGTGGTAGTTTTTTTTTTCCTACTCATTAGCATCCTCCTCTTAAGTGATCTAAGTCCAGAGAATTCACTTTTTATTCTTCATGGAACTTGATTCAGCTATTTTGTTTCAAACAGAAAACAAAAAGGGTATCCCATACGCTTGGTTATTTTCTTCTTTAGTTTGTCCTCAGGAAGAAAGGAAGGGAGGGAAGAGAGGAAGGGGGTACCACTCATACCACAAACTTCACTCCCGATGAGCTCACGAGAAGAGCAGCGCCCCTACCACCACCACCCAGCTGAGGTCCCGGAAACTCACCACAGCACCACTGCGGGGCCCATCGGAACAGGCCATGCCTTCATG
>NW_011435833.1:0-593 GCF_000754665.1 Bison bison bison
GTCCAAGGGACTCAGGAGTCTTCTCCAGCACCACAATTCAAAGCATCAATTCTTTGGTGCTCAGACTTCATTATGGTCCAACTCTCACATCTGTACATGACTGCTGGAAAACCATAGCTTTGACTACATGGACCTTTGTTGTCAAAATGATGTCTGGGGAAACATAAAGGCAGAAAGATGACTCTGACTCCCTGCTACCCCAGTGCTTTCCTACTAAGTTATTAAACAAGCAAAAACAAATAAAACAACAAAAATCTATCACACTGAACAGGACAGAAAAAAGAAAAGATATCAAATTGATTCACTGTTAAGCTCTTTATGATTTTATAACCTACTGGAGCTAGTTAAGACTACTAAGTTATTTTAAGCATCCTCAAACACTTCCTTCTTGTTTGGGTATTATTTCAAACACTTCCTTCTTAGTTTGGGTATTATTTACTTAGAAATATATGTTTTTAAAGTTGTAGTCAAAAGGAGTCTAAATGAATAAGTTTGCACTGTATCAAAAGGAACCCATTTGAAAGAATTAGCTGGAAAAAGGCTTATCTTTCTCCTAATAAATGGTACCTTTACTATGATATATGTGGTCTGGT
>NW_011435834.1:0-611 GCF_000754665.1 Bison bison bison
GGTGTTTCTTGATGTCTTACTTTTGCATTCCAGTCCCCTATAATGAAAAGGACATCTTTTTGGGTGTTAGTTCTAAAAGGTCTTGTAGGTCTTCATAGAACCGTTCAACTTCAGCTTCTTCAGCATTACTGGTTGGGGCATAGACTTGGATTACTGTGATATTGAATGGTTTGCCTTGGAAATGAACAGAGATCATTCTGTCGTTTTTGAGATTGCATCCAAGTACTGCATTTCGGACTCTTTTGTTGACCATTATGGTTATTCCATTTCTTCTAAGGGATTCCTGCCCAGAGTAGTAGATATAATGATCATCTGAGTTAAATTCACCCATTCCAGTCCATTTGAGTTCGCTGATTCCTAGAATGTCGACGTTCACTCTTGCCATCTCCTGTTTGACCATTTCCAATTTGCCTTGATTCATGGACCTAACATTCCAGGTTTCTATGCAATATTGCTCTTTACAGCATTGGACCTTGCTTCTATCACCAGTCACATCCACAACTGGGTATTGTTTCTGCTTTGGCTCCATCCCTTCATTCTTTTTGGAGTTATTTCTCCACTGATCTCCAGTAGCATATTGGCACCTATTGACCTGGGGAGTTCCTCTTTCA
>NW_011435835.1:0-554 GCF_000754665.1 Bison bison bison
GTTGTCTGTTGTGATCTCTCCATTTTCGTTTCTAATTTTATTGATTTGATTTTTCTCCCTTTGTTTCTTGATGAGTCTGGCTAATGGTTTGTCAATTTTATTTATCCTTTCAAAGAACCAGCTTTTGGTTTTGTTGATTTTTGCTATGGTCTCTTTTGTTTCTTTTGCATTTATTTCTGCTCTAATTTTTAAGATTTCTTTCCTTCTACTAACCCTGGGGTTCTTCATTTCTTCCTTTTCTAGTTGCTTTAGGTGTAGAGTTAGGTTATTTATTTGACTTTTTTCTTGTTTCTTGAGGTGTGCCTGTATTGCTATGAACTTTCCCCTTAGGACTGCTTTTACCGTGTCCCACAGGTTTTTGGGTGTTGTGTTCTCATTTTCATTCGTTTCTATGCAAATTTTGATTTCTTTTTTGATTTCTTCTGTGATTTGTTGGTTATTCAGCAGTGTGTTGTTCAGCCTCCATATGTTGGAATTTTTTAAAGTTTTTCTCCTGTAATTGAGATCTAATCTTACTGCATTGTGGTCAGAAAAAAAATGCTTGGAAATGATTT
>NW_011435836.1:0-503 GCF_000754665.1 Bison bison bison
TCGAATGCCAATATAAAAGTCAGTTCTTGGTTGCTGAAGGGAAATGTATGACTTGGTATTAAAAGAAGGTATGTGGCATGAAAATCGCATTTTCTGAAGGAAAACGACGTCGTTCTTTCTTCCAGGTGGCAGTTTCAGGATGGGAGAAGCAAAGGAATGGGTACAGAATGGGATAAGGAGGTTGTAGGGAAAGTGGACCCCCAGAAAAGAGTGTTGTGCCTAGCACAAGGTTTCTTGAGAGGTTGAACTGCCTTTGCTAATGGATTTTAAGTTTCTTTACCTCTTCCGTGATCTCTTCTAGGTTGACCTAGAACAGAAATTCTTTGTTAGCTTTGGCTAAGTGGAGAAGTATTGCTTCACGGTGACTTGTGTGATCCTACCTGACTGTTCGAAACCCTTTTGATATCTATGCACTGCTGCTGCTGCTGCTGCTGCTGCTGCTGCTGCGAAGTCGTTTCAGTCGTGTTCGAGTCTGTCGTGACCCCATGGACGGCAGCTCACCA
>NW_011435837.1:0-515 GCF_000754665.1 Bison bison bison
ATAAATATATATGCACCCAACACGGGAGCACCACAGTACGTAAGACAAATGCTAACAAGTATGAAAGGAGAAATTAACAATAACACAATAATAGTGGGAGACTTTAATACCCCACTTACACCTATGGATAGATCAACTAAACAGAAAATTAACAAGGAAACACAAACTTTAAACGATACAATAGACCAGTTAGACCTAATTGATATCTATAGGACATTTCATCCCAAAACAATGAATTTCACCATTTTCTCAAGAGCACATGGAACCTTCTCCAGGATAGATCACATCCTGGGCCATAAAGCTAGCCTTGGTAAATTCAAAAAATAGAAATCATTCCAAGCATTTTTTCTGACCACAATGCAGTAAGATTAGATCTCAATTACAGGAGAAAAACTATTAAAATTCCAACATATGGAGGCTGAACAACATGCTGCTGAATAACCAACAAATCACAGAAGAAATCAAAAAAGAAATCAAAATTTGCATAGAAACGAATGAAAATGAAAACACAACAA
>NW_011435838.1:0-524 GCF_000754665.1 Bison bison bison
ATGGTGAATGGAATTGTTTCCTTAATTTCTCTTTCTGTTTTCTCATTATTAGCGTATAGGAATGCAAGGGATTTCTGTGTGTTGATTTTATATCCTGCAACTTTACTATATTCATTGATTAGCTCTAGTAATTTTCTGGTGGAGTCTTTAGGGTTTTCTATGTAGAGGATCGTGTCATCTGCAAACAGTGAGAGTTTTACTTCTTCTTTTCCAATTTGGATTCCTTTTATTTCTTTTATGCTCTGACTGCTGTGGCCAAAACTTCCAAAACTATGTTGAATAGTAATGGTGAAAGTGGACACCCTTGTCTTATTCCTGACTTTAGAGGAAATGCTTTCAATTTTTCACCATTGAGGATAATGTTTGCTGTGGGTTTGTCATATATAGCTTTTATTATGTTGAGGTATGTTCCTTCTATTCCTGCTTTCTGGAGAGTTTTTATCATAAATGGATGTTGAATTTTTGTCAAAGGCTTTCTCTGCATCTTCAATAGTTGTTTTCTCTAGTGGTGAGGTTGTACATAA
>NW_011435839.1:0-575 GCF_000754665.1 Bison bison bison
GGAAGGTCGGGAACCCCTTCCAGACAAAGCAGAGGAGTCGACCCTCCTGTCCAGATCAGGAGGGTAGAAGAGGCTCAGAGGAAGTGGTGTCGGAAAACTTCGGTGTTCCTCTCGAGGGAGACCGGGATGTCGGAGCACTTTGTGGGTCGCATCAAGGGTGACAAGTACCGTTTCGAACTCCAATTCCTAAAGTGGGACTTCTCCTGAGACGCTGTAGCGGCACAGGGCTACATCATGCGATGACGGGGGAACCACGTGGTTTTTCTCGAGGTGTAGCAGGATTCTCGAATTACGCCAGGGAATTCAGGATGCCTCTTGTGTTGGCCCAGGGAAGTCCAATCTTCCATTCGAGTTGCGAAGGAAAGCTGGGGATTGCTCTCGAGTGACTGCAGGGCCAATAGACCTCATCTAGGCTTCTGTCCAGAAGCCAATGTTCCTCTCCAGGGGTGACAGGGATCTCAGGGTTGCATTCCAGACACACCCGGGGAGACAGGCATTCATGTCGAGTGGAAGAAAGACCCGTCTGCTCTCGAGTCGCGACGGGTATCTCTTGGAGCTCACTGTGTGGACTAAAA
>NW_011435840.1:0-583 GCF_000754665.1 Bison bison bison
AGAATGAGGCATGGCGCTGTGTGCCAAGTTCCATTTTCTGAGAAGGAGAACACCTCAATTTCATGAGGCCTTGAGCTCTCAGACCCAAAGGAGAGAAACCAAGGGTGTAGAAGGTTGACAGGCACTGACTGGAAATCTGTGTGAGAAGGTGTTACTGCTGGCTGTGTCCTGTGTCTCATGCTCAGCGCAGAAAACTGATGCTTTTGAACTGTGGTGTTGGAGAAGACTCTTGAGTGTCCCTTGGACTACAAGATCCAACCAGTCCATCCTAAAGGAAATCAGTCCTGGGTGTTCGTTGGAAGGACTGATGTTGAAGCTGAAACTCCAACATTTTGGCCACCTGATGCGAAGAGCTGACTCATTTGAAAAGACCCTGATGTTGGGAAAGATTGAAGGCTGGGAGGAAAAGGGGACCACAGAGGGTGAGATGGTTAGATGGCATCACTGACTCAATGGACATGCTTTGGGTAAACTGCAGGAGTTGGTGATGGACAGGGAGGCCTGGGTGTGCTGTGATTCATGGGGGTCACAGAGTCAGATTTCGACTGAGCGACTGAAACTGACTGACTGACCACCACCATCA
>NW_011435841.1:0-689 GCF_000754665.1 Bison bison bison
AAAAAATGAAACTCACTTGATACAAATTAACTCAAAATTGATCATAGATTTAAATGTGAGACACATAAAGCTATAAAACTTCAGAGAATTTGCAGACCCACTGAAGAATTCTTAGAAACGACACCAAAAATGCAGTCCCTAAAAGGAAAAAACTTGGTAAACTGGACTTTGTTAAAATTTAAGACTTCTAGTCTCCTAGACTTTGTTAAAAGGCTGAAAAAGTAAGCTACAGACTAGAATAAACTATTTACAAACTATATTTCCAACAAAGGATTTGTATCTAGAATCTATAAAGAACTCTCAAAGCTCAAAAGTAAAAAGCAATTCAACTGAAAATGAACAATAGACATGAACAGACATTTATCAAAGAAGATACATGAATGGCACATGAAGATGTTCAATATTATTAGTCATAAGGGAAATGCAAATTGAAATCATGTAAGATATCACATCATCTGAGAAAAGCTGAATAAAAAACAGTGAAAATACCAAACGGTGGTAAGAATGCTGAGAACATACGTCTCTCATACACTGCTGGTAGAATGTAAAATGGTAGAACTTCTATGGAAAATAGCTGAGTAGTTTCTTAAAAATTCAAATACATGCTTATCCTGCAACCCAGCAATCACACTCCTGGGCATTTATTTACATGAAAGGAAAATTTACGTCTGCACAGAAACCTGTACATG
>NW_011435842.1:0-581 GCF_000754665.1 Bison bison bison
TCGCCTTGGGTTTATCCTGTTTGGGATTTCTCTGGGTTTACTTGGACTTGGGTGATTATTTCCTTCCCCAGTTTAGGAAGTTTTCAACTATTATCTCCTCAAGTATTTTCTCATGGTCTTTCTTTTTGTCTTCTTCTTCTGGAACCCCTATGATTCGAATGTTGTAGCGTTTAATATTGTCCTGGAGGTCTCTGAGATTGTCCTCATTTCTTTAATTCGTTTTCTTTATTCTCTCTGATTCATTTATTTCTACCATTCTATCTTCTAATTCACTAATCCTATCTTCTGCCTCTGTTATTCTACTATTTGTTGCCTCCAGAGTGTTTTTAATTTCATTTATTGCATTATTCATTGTATATTGACTCTTTTTTATTTCTTCTAGGTCCTTGTTAAACCTTTCTTGCATCTTCTCAATCCTTGTCTCCAAGCTATTTATCTGTGATTCCATTTTAATTTCAAGATTTTGGATCAATTTCACTATCATTATTCGGAATTCTTTATCAGGTAGATTCCCTATCTCTTCCTCTTTTGTTTGGTTTGGTGGGCTATTTATCCTGTTCCTTTATCTGCTGGCTATTCCT
>NW_011435843.1:0-645 GCF_000754665.1 Bison bison bison
AATGTTAATTGAGAACATGACTGAATCCTTTGAGCAACTGAAAAATAAGCTCAATTATAGAGAATGAATTCACAATTACAATAGTTATTGATTCTATACTGTATATTATGACTAGTATTTGAGCATTTTCAACAAGAACACAATTTTGCCCAGCTGGTAATAGCCAACTTATTCAATAATGATATATACTCTTTCCTTTCTTAGAAAGCAAATGTTTTAAGCATGTGGCTTATATTTAACATCAAATTTCTTCTAGCTTTTTAAAAAATCTTTTTCTCCTCCACATTTGTACTAATGCTTAAATACATAATAAGCTTTGTATAAATTGTTGTTTTAGTTTAAAGTTTCATAAGGTTCGGAAAAGGCAGAGTACAAACAGTATTAATTTGTATATTTATTCCACAAAATATCACTGACAATGCTGAGTGTCCAGCATGAAGTTACACTTGTTTCTTAAGCTGTCACTCTTTACTTTGATATCATAGATTCATTTTATCTAAATTTTTGATTGGCATTTGAAGTAGTTCTTATGCAATTAAGGTTGATTCTCTTTAATCAAATTTCACCACCTTATTACATATTTTCAATACACTTAATCCATTGCTGGGAAGGTGGCCTGATGTCATGGAAAGAATAGTTGGTATT
>NW_011435844.1:0-564 GCF_000754665.1 Bison bison bison
AACTCTATTAAAACACAGTCATACCCAGTCATTCACACATCGTCTGTGTCCACTTTCTAGCTGCAATTGCAGAGTTGATTACCTGTGTCAGACACCGTATGGCCCAGGAACCTAAAATATTTACTCTCTGGTCTTTTAAGGAAAAAAAGTTTATTCCTGCACTTTATTACAACTCTAAAGATAAATTTTAAAAGGGGGAGAGAAATAATCGTATTTTATTTATAAATGAAATGCGACAGAAATGTGCCTTAGTGTTTTTTCCCCCTTCTGTTGGGAAAATGGTATATTCAGTATTCTGGTTGCCAGGAGACAATCCCCTGTGAGACTCTCATGTCTCCACATGTTGTGAATGAGGCACTAACTGTCCCAATGGTTTAGGACCTAAAATTATAATTGAATGTTAAGTGCTGCCCTGACATCTGGCGAAACTGAGAGGCCTCGAGTGGCCTAACCACGAGTTCTCTGCCCTACTTGGCTCCCACAGATAGGGCCCCTTAGCCAAACAACCTTCTTATCAAGGGGCTGGGCACAGTTCCTGCTTATTCCCAAGTAGCGGATTTCACT
>NW_011435845.1:0-777 GCF_000754665.1 Bison bison bison
GTAGAGGACTCTCAACTTGAGTCCTGACTGAAACGTGCTTTGTTACTGATGACCACTCCACACTGATTGGGCCTTGGAGAGGCTGGAGATAAGGCCAACTAACGTTTCAGAGTGTGGGTGCATCATCAGCCTTGAATGCCACAGCTAAAGTCATTCATGGGCCCACATGAATAATTCCAGTCTTGATGAGAACTTTCTCTGCCCTCACACAATCTTGAAAACAAACAAAAAACCCAAAAATGGACACTAATCAGAGTTGGCAGAGGGATTTCGCTGGTCTAGTGGTTAAGACTTCTTCCAGTGCAAGGGGTACAGTTTCCAGTCCTGGGGAGCTGAGACCTCACATGCCTTGAGGCCAAAAACCCAAAACGCAAAACAGAAGCAATATTGTAACAAATTCAATAATACTTTAAAAAGAAAAGGTCCATATCAAAAAATCTTTAAAAAGAAACAGTTGGAAGAAAGGCCCAGACAGAGCAACCTCTTTGTTCAACTGTCATTAAACAGATTCCTTTTAACTGTTCTCCATCGATGGGTATAGCTTGTAGATAACCCCATGAGTAACCTCCCGCACAGTGAAGAGAAATAAGTGGCCCTCTGTGTCCTGACCAGGGGTTCTCTGGTCATACACACACACACACACAGCCTCCTGGAGCAGCCGCTGACCCCATTAGCCCACAGATGAAGCCCTACACAAAAATTAGTGTATGTGGTTGTTGCTCAGGGTCATCCACAGGGATGCAATTAAGCAGCATAGCGTTCAATTTCAATCATCAA
>NW_011435846.1:0-543 GCF_000754665.1 Bison bison bison
CTCCAGTAGGGACACAACTAGGATTTATAGCTATGGAACAGGATGGGTCCATGGGATTGCAAGTAGAGACTAGGAGACTGCAATGAACAACAACAACAGAGTGGGTGTCAGTGAATGGAAACTTATTAAGAGGGCCATAAGGGTGAGGGTGGATTCTGGCTCAACTGAGAGGGTCATTGCTGAGGCTAGGCAAGGCTGATAAGATATTGAGGCGAGTGATAAGGAATTTGATCTGATACTGAGGGTGGTCAGATCAAGGGTGAGGTATGTTTCTAAACTGAACTAGCAGATTCTGGCTTAGATTGGACTAAATGGGCAGGCGCCCTGGGATAAATACATGGCCCAAAGTTGGCAGTGCATTAATGAACTACTGCTGCATAACAAATTACCCCAAACTAACAGCTTAGATTGGACTAAATGGGCAGGCGCCCCGGGATAAAGACATGGCACAAAGTTGGCAGTGCATTAATGAACTACTGGTACATGACAAATTACCCAAACTAACAGCTTAAAACAATCTTATCTCATACTGCTGCTGAAAGG
>NW_011435847.1:0-662 GCF_000754665.1 Bison bison bison
TTTCACCTGCCAGATGATGCCTAATTCATTCCCTAGCAGCTACAGGAAATGAAAAGGATGGAAGAGAAAAGACCAACTTTATTAAATTCAGAAAAATGCTCTTTTAATGAAGGAGGAAGATGGTTTGGTACCGTTGATAATTTTTTGTCAAGATAAGAGAAGAAAAAAAGCTCCAAGGTGCTCTCTGTAGAGAGGCCACAAACACAGAAAGGGGAAAACAGTGAACTGTAGTTCTTACTGCAAACACTTTCATCAAAATAAACACACCAGCCACAAAATACATAAAAGATAAATTTTAAATATTACCCTTTCCAAATGACTTTACCACTAAATCCCAGGTGTAAATGACGCCCTCACTGAAGCAACAATGCTATTAGTGGTGAGTCACCTGCTGATGTCTGCTCACCAACTCCCACATACAGTAAGCCAACTATGAGGGGCTGACACCTACCGCAGGGCATGGAGTACACTCGGTGAAAGCCGACTCTGCATACCATTTTGCAGAACTGATGTGGGACTTGCTGAAACAACCTGTAGCTCACAGGTTTTCCAGAGGGTCTCCTTCCATCATTTTCTTCCTTTCGTGGAAGGCAGCCATGAGGAGCACATTGTCTATCTTCTCTACCTACAGCCCAAGGAATGAAAAACTGAAAAAGATGCTG
>NW_011435848.1:0-562 GCF_000754665.1 Bison bison bison
AAAGCGTAATGCTGTGGACCCTAGGGAGGGTATATAGAGGTGTGCTCAGGGGCTCTGGAGCAGACCACTGGGAGTCTTCAAAATGACTAAAGAGACTCAGAAGCCACAAGGCTCTAGAGCACTTATGGAACAGCCGACTTCAGGTAACCAGGAGGAAAAGATGAAGACTTCCTGTCAACTGAGGTCCACAAAAGTGTCAAGGTGAGTTGAACCCATCCAAGCTCCTCTTGCCCATTGACACCGCCCCATGAGACCCCCCCTGCCCTCTACTGGCCTGGCACATAGCCCTTCTCTGGTCACACTTTTCCTGAAACTATCGTTCCTATCCATCTTCACCCTCTTCCCCAAACAAGTGGCATTCTGTGCTCCCTCTCTGTTCTCTCCAGGTGTCCAGGGTAACCAGGAGGGTGAATAAGTCATCTGGTCCTGAGCTTTCGTTTTTGTTCAATGAAGTATTTTTTGATTACAGTTTTGCTTTCCATGCTTGTGATGGGTATGTTGGATTATCTATTTCTTCCTGGTTCAGTTTTCGATTCGTTATACTTTTCTAGGTAATTTGTTC
>NW_011435849.1:0-576 GCF_000754665.1 Bison bison bison
AGGAGGCTCGTTCTGAAGCCGAGCCAGAAGGACGCCCTGCAAGCGCTCTTTCAACAGAACCCCTACCCTGGGATAGCGACCAGAGAACGACTGGCCCGAGAGCTCGGCATTGACGAAAGCAGAGTTCAGGTAGGCCCCCCGCCTCTCCACCCGTTCTCCCTTTCAGGCTCTCCATGCCGATCCAAGGCAGCTGAACGCATCTGGCGGCCTTTCTCCTGAGAAGGATTTCTCTCTGTTTGCCCCTAGGTCTGGTTTCAAAACCACGTAGAAGACGGCCAAAGCAGAGCCGGCCGCCGTCTGAACACGTGCGCCAAGAAGGGGAAGGGGGGCCAACGTCCACGCCCAGGCCACCGTCGCTACCTCCCCGACCTCAGTCTTCCTCTCAAGGTAAATTAGCCCAGCGTTCTCTCCAAAGGCAAGTCCCCCCAGAGGGGGTCCCGAACCCTCCCCCCTCTTGCCGGAGAATACTCTCTGCTGGTGGATGAGCACGGGAGGCCCAGAAACACCACGGGGGTGGGGGTGGGGGTGGGGGGTGAGGGGGGAGGGGGGAGGGGGGGAGGGGGGGGTGGAGGGAGG
>NW_011435850.1:0-556 GCF_000754665.1 Bison bison bison
AGGGAATAGAAGGCGGAGAGAAGAAGACACAGAGTTCCTGCTTTCACTGAGACGACTCTAATGATACATCACAGGCAGATCCTTTGAGAACCTATAGAGGGGCCTCTTCCCTCACCACAAAACCTGGGTGTCAGGGAAGGCTTTCCAGAGGCACCATTTCGTTGAGGTCCATAGGTTGAACCTAGGTAAACCAGGGTTGAGATGCAGGAAGAATTTCAGGCAGGGAAAATAGCATCTTGGAAGGCTATGTGACCAGGGAAACTTAGGACACTCAAGAAACGAAAAATGCCCTATGGGATGGAAGCCAAAGAGTGCAGAGGGCATTCCAGGCAAAAGACATCAGAGAAGAACGTGAGGAGCAAGCCTGAAGGGAAGTGGGCGTATCTTCAATATGCTAGGGAAAATACGAGAGCCGTTGGAGCAGGGGAGTGACAGCATTGCATCTGCATTTCCAAAAGGTCATCTTGCTCCACGTCACTAATGACTGGAGAGGCTCAACTCCAAACTCCAAGGAGGGACCACTTCACATGAGTCCGGCTGGGCCTCACTGCGATGT
>NW_011435851.1:0-558 GCF_000754665.1 Bison bison bison
CATTGTATATTTTCACCTCCTTTGTTGTTGACTGACCTTAAGTGCATAGGTTTCTTTCTGGGCTCTCTATTGATTTATGTGTCTGGTTTGTGCCAGTACCACACTCATTTGCTTACTGTAGCTTTGTAGTATAGTCTGAAGTCAGAGAGTGTGGTTCCTACAGTTCTGTTCTTTCTCAAGGTTATTTGGGTTATCTGGGGTCTTTTGTATTTCCATACATTTTAAAATTATTTGTTCTGTTTCTGTGAAAAATACCCTTGGTAGTTTGATAGGGATTGCATTGAATCTGTAGATTTCCTTAGGTAATATGGTCATTTTTAGCAATATTAATTCTTCTAATCCACGAACACACTGTATCTTTCCATATGTTTGTGCTGTTTTCAGTTTCCTTCATGAGCATCATAGTTTACAGAATATGAGTCTTTTACCTCCTCATGTAGTTTTATCCCTAGTTATTTTATTCTTTTTGATGCTATGGTAAATGGGATTGTTTCCTTAATTTCTGTTTCTGATTGTTTGTTATAAGTATACTGAAATGCAACATATTTCTGTGTATTA
>NW_011435852.1:0-529 GCF_000754665.1 Bison bison bison
AAGCACCCCGATTTCCCGGTCCCCTCTTGAGAAGAACCCGATGCCCGGACACCTCTCCGAACTCCACCCTGTGAATGAAGTCAACACGAAGGGGCAGTGACTCACCCGTGCATCGTCCGCAAAACACCCCCAGGTTCCCAATCCAGCTCGACAAGTGGCCTCTCTCCCCGGGGACACCTCGAGAGGCAAGCGGGGTTCCATGCCTCAACCCAAGACGAGGCCTGACTCTCCTGTCCCCAGTCTGCAGGGACCCTGCGATCGGAGTCTGAAATCAGAGGAACCCTGAGGTTCCTGCCTCAACTGGAGATGAGGCCCTCTTCCAATGCACCAAACCCCGTGGAGTCCCGAGGGGCCCCTCCCACCTCGCAGTTTCCCTGACCTTCTCAGAGTCCACCATGAGAAGCCCCCCTGAGGTCACCTGCACAAATCGAGGGAAGCCAGGGTTTCCCGCCTCAACCCGAGAAAGACCTCGAGAGACCTTCTTCAACACGTCTCGAGGCCAGATTCCCCTACCATGACTCGAGAGCAA
>NW_011435853.1:0-1194 GCF_000754665.1 Bison bison bison
AAGAGCTCTCCCTGCGGGAGGCTTTGGCAGTGTGCACACCCCCAGCCCCTAAGCCCTCTGCAAGGACGCCTGGCTCCTAGGTCCGAAGGGAAGGTGAGAGCTGAGCTGAGGCACCAGTCAGGCACCGGTCACGTATCCCACACTCCCGCAGCCCGCTCCTTCCCGGGCGTGAACGCTAGAAGCTGGGCAGGGCTTGGGGAGGCTCGCCCAGGCCAGAGCAGCCTCTCGGCCGGGGCTCTGTGCTATCGCGCCTTGGCGCAGAGCTGGAGCTCCGCCGGTGTGGAAGCTCTCTCGGTCCTTCCCAGTAACAGGCTTGCAAGACACGCCGGCAGCCAGCCTCTTCTCTCCCGCGTTCCGGGCATTGGGCTCCAAACCTGGGACCAAAGTACTGCCCGGAGCTCACTGATCATGGGCTGGTTCCCCTGCGCTGCGGCTGTGCTAGGGAGCCCAAACGCACAGGGGAAGCCCGCACAGCACATCCACCTGCCTCTAGGCGGGAGGACAGCTCCAGGGAAGGCCCGGTCTGCCAGGCGCTTTCTGGGCACAAACGGAGAAACACTCTGGCTGTGGAGCTGCCTCCCCAAGCCAGGGGCACCGGGACCCTGATTCCCTCCGTGCGGCGCTTAGTCTGGGCGGGGAAGCACCAGCTTGGGAATGCAGCCTGGGGCGCTTCCTTTCCCTCGGAAAGAGCTCTCCCTGCGGGAGGCTTTGGCAGTGTGCACACCCCCAGCCCCTAAGCCCTCTGCAAGGACGCCTGGCTCCTAGGTCCGAAGGGAAGGCGAGAGCTGAGCTGAGGCACCAGTCAGGCACCGGTCACGTCTCCCACACTCCCGCAGCCCGCTCCTTCCCGGGCGCGAACGCTAGAAGCTGGGCAGGGCTTGGCGAGGCTTGCCCAGGCCAGAGCAGCCTCTCGGCCGGGGCTCTGTGCTATCGCGCCTGGGCGCAGAGCTGGAGCTCCGCCGGTGTGGAAGCTCACTCGGTCCTTCCCAGTAACAGGCTTGCAAGCACCCGCCAGCAGTCAGCCTCTTCTCTCCCGCGTTCCGGGCATTGGGCTCCAAACCTGGGACCAAAGTACTGCCCGGAGCTCACTGATCATGGGCTGGTTCCCCTGCGCTGCGGCTGTGCTAGGGAGCCCAAACGCACAGGGGAAGCCCGCACAGCGCATCCGTCTGCCTTTAGGCGGGAGGACAGCTC
>NW_011435854.1:0-552 GCF_000754665.1 Bison bison bison
ACCTCACTGGCCACCCTGTTTACACACGATCGTCCCCTCCTCCTTGGACAACTCAGGCACTCTGGTCTCCTTTCCCTGCTCATTACTGTTCAACAGGCTGCATGGGTTTAAAAAGGGGTCCACAAAGTCTTCCATCCTCCTCCCTTCAAGAGGCAGAAGGGGCAACTCCTGCTCAGCCCCTGAGCGAGGCAGGACTTCGCAGCTCACTCTCGCAAACAGAAGTGAAGGTGTGCGGCCTTGAGACCAGGGCGTGAAAGGCCCCGAGCTAAACCCCGGCACTCTCGCTCTCAGAGGGTGTTCCGAGGAGCGCCAGGCCATGGGAAAGCCACACGGCAGGGACCTCGGCCTGTCCCCAGCAGCCAGGTGAGTCTGAAAGCCTACCATCCAGCCCTGGGGGGCCTTCCCTTGCCCTCAGGAGGCCCTGAACCAGGCCCGCCTGCTACAATGCACAGGCACTGGGGACTGTGAGCTGCTCCCTGGGAAGTCACTAAGCTTTGCAATGATTCGTTAAGTACGCAGTGGATAAAGGACACACACGGTTTTTAATTCACT
>NW_011435855.1:0-564 GCF_000754665.1 Bison bison bison
TTTTTTAACCAGTTTGAACATCTGCAAGTTTACAGCTCATGATTGTTGAAGCCTGGCTAGCAAAGTAATGCTCAAAATTCTCCAAGCCAGGCTTCAACAAACAAAAAATGTATTCCAGTTCTAGTCTAATAAACTTGAGATCAGCCTTGACTGTCATTTTCCATACTCTACACTTATTCCTCATCAAATTCCTTCCCCTCAAAATATAGCCCTAAATAAACAACTTCCACTAGTACTTCCACTGTTATGATCCTGGTCTAAGTTGTCCTCATCTCTCATCTCTTATTGTTAAACTAAGTTTCTAACTGGTTTTCTTTTTTATACCTTGGTTTTTTTTTTTTTTTAACTACAAACTTTGTCATCCACACACAAATTTGGGTGTTACATTTAAGAAATTAGAGTTTTCAAAAAATTAGTATAATAATAATATACAGAATGATCTTTTTAAAATGACAATCTGATCATATCACTTTTCCGAACTTTATATAAATGTCATTCAGTCAACTTTTGAATATGTAAAAAGACTGTTTAACATGTTCAGTTCAGTTCAGTTCAGTCGCTCAG
>NW_011435856.1:0-506 GCF_000754665.1 Bison bison bison
GGTGGGAGTGTGTATTACTTCATACACTGAGGCTAGATTGGAGAAGGGCTGAAATATCTCACTAGGCAATTTCATCTAAGCTCCTGCCTCCTGTTGTCATCTGCACTGTTGATGATCCCCAATTTTTTAACTCAAGCCCAGAATTCTCTGAGTTACATTCCTATACATTTCCTATATATCAGATTGCCTATTTAAAATTCTTGCCCTAGTTTCTATAAAGACACCTAGATTTGACATATCTAAAACCTAATTTGTCGTCTCCCTCAAATGAGGTTGTTTTTTTTTAATGTTTCCCAAATCAGTAAATGTATGACCATCATTTGGTTGCATGGGCTGGAAATGTGGAAGTCATTCTTTTATCTCCCTCTCCTCCATCTTCATATCCAAGTTTATTCCCTAAATCTCTTGACTATGCTTATTTCTGTCTATTCCCAATGCTACTCCCTAGTCCCACAGAAGCATAATCTCTTTGCAGGACCACAGCAACAGCTTGCTAACTGGTTTCC
>NW_011435857.1:0-555 GCF_000754665.1 Bison bison bison
AAATATATCATTACACATATCAAACCGATACGGGTTTTATTCTACCATTTTCCATTTAGACTGGACATGATACCATAGCCTGAGAAAGTATATTACAAACAGAAGTAGAAAACACACCTTAATCTTCTTCACATTTCTCCTCTTTAGCTAGAAATAAAAATGGCAATGAGCCCTCTTCAGACCTAGTTCATTGTAGAGCAGATTATTCAAACCAAAGAACTTTAATTTTCCATACTCTTTTTTGTTGAATTAAACCTGGCATTAAAAATTCTTTTAGGGCAACAAGCAAACACAATAACTTTAAGACAGACAGAAATCCACCCATAAGGCACCAACAGCCTAAGTCAACAGATATCATATATTCACTGTTTGCTTCCAGTGTTGATTCATAGAAACATTTTTATTTTGATTTCTTTTCCTTCTTACAAAAATAACACATGCTTATTAAAAAAAGAAATCCAAACCATGAAAAAACACAGAAAGCTGAAAGGCTTCCATCATCCCGCTCTTCAGAGAGTCTGTGTGCATTCCTATAATCTTCGTTCAAACTACGAA
>NW_011435858.1:0-674 GCF_000754665.1 Bison bison bison
CTGAGACAAACAGTGGAAAGATATGAAGAAGGCAACCCTGGGTTTGGTCCAACCCTCTAGGAACCACAGCCTTACTATATAGAGGGAAAGGTTATACCCTTAAGAGCTTTAGCTCCTATTAGTGACCAGTGCCACTGTTGCTTAGAAATTCCTTATAGGCTTTGGTGGGATGGAGAAGGGAAAGAGAAAAAACATGAGATACTTCTGTACTCTCTGAACATTAGGTAGTCCCTTTCCTGTTTCTTGACCCCAAATCAGAGGGCAGGTCCTGAAGCTTTGTGGTCTACTTCAAAGTTTTTGGTACATTGAGTTCAGGCTAGGAGACACCAGGAGAAAAAAAATGTAAATTTACTGTCAGTTTGGTGGTGCTTCAAATTCGGATCTTCTTCTCCAGTCAAGCTGCTACTGTTCTTTTAAGTCCTCAAGTAGCTGCTCCATGCTTTATGTCCATATTTTATAGTTATATTCAAATAGAAGAGCTTGGTTTGATTATGTTTACTCGTTTTACCTGAAATTTCATTAATGGAATTTTACAGAGATTGAGTCAAGCCATCTCTCTTTTGTATAGACTTTAAGTAATCAAGAATGAATGAGCTCATGATGTTGCTGTAGTTATAACTGAAAATATTCTGTGGTAGATCAATTAATAGGCAAATGCATTGATGGAGACAAAG
>NW_011435859.1:0-630 GCF_000754665.1 Bison bison bison
ATGATTAAAAAGGGAATAACCTTTTTGCTCACTACATGATTTGATTTCGTTTACTACCATGTCCATATAGTTAGTGTCATGTTTCAGATCATTTCATTTTGTGAAATGCAGTTTAAAGTAATACCACTGTATTGTATCACCTTTCTTTTGTAATTTCTCTATATTTTTCTACCTAAATCAACTTGAATCCCATTAAAAACAACTTCCCATTTGTAAATAAACTATGAAAAGCGAACATAGTAAATATTCTTCCCCTAATGTCTTGTAATTCAAATTAAAATCCAAGTGGCACTTTCACTTTCCTATAAAGTGCTAGCAGTACCTCTAGCCCGTCTGCTCCGTAACAACTGGCCTAGGAACTAGTTTCTGCATCATTTGCTGGCGCATCAGATGGACCCACCATGGCAGGGTCCCTCAGCAGAGGGAAGCCATGTGACTTTGGAGGGGAAAGGAGTTGTGAACTCCTGCAATAGCTGATGCCTAAATGCAAAAGGCAAGGAGTCTGGCTACAAGTCCTTCCCACCCTGATCGCTCCCTAGTCCACAGATTCCTATTGCAGGCAGTTTGCCTAGAAGGTTCTAGAAATGAGGGCATCAGGGCTGCAGTCTCTCTGTACCACCAATACTAGAT
>NW_011435860.1:0-504 GCF_000754665.1 Bison bison bison
ACTCAGAATGTGCAGAAGACCATATTGTGGGGGATAAAATAATAGTGACATGAATAAACTACTACAAGAAATTGAAGAAAGTAAAATTCCTTGAAACCCAGTATTGGATAGCATAGAAGGAACATCACAGTATGGAATAGTTGATTTTTACATGAGAATAAATAGAATGTAGGGATGACATTTTAGGTGGGATTAAGTTTAATTATCTTTAAATTACCATGTAATCTAGTCATTTAGATTCGGTGACTTTCTTAGCTATTTCACCCTAACCTTCAGGGCACTTCATTCTCATCCTCTATTTTATTCCAGAAAGACTGGCTTTCATAGCTCAGGCAATCATGCAGTCATGGGGCTTCCCTTTACCCCTGGTACCACCTCATCTTGCCTCTTTAGGCTGACTTTATGTCTTCCCTTAATTCCAAATTTCAAGTCCCAGCTGACTATGAGGTCATTTTTTACGTGAAGTTTGCTCCTGCTGCTGCTGCTAAGTTGCTTCAGTCGTAT
>NW_011435861.1:0-501 GCF_000754665.1 Bison bison bison
AACCTAGGTAAACCAGGGTTGAGATGCAGGAAGAATTTCAGGCAGGGAAAATAGCATCTTGGAAGGCTATGTGACCAGGGAAACTTAGGACATTCAAGAAACGAAAAATGCCCTATGGGATGGAAGCCAAAGAGTGCAGAGGGCATTCCAGGCAAAAGACATCAGAGAAGAACGTGAGGAGCAAGCCTGTAAGGGAAGTGGTCGTATCTTCAATATGCTGGGAAAATACGAGAGCCGTTGGAGCAGGGAGGTGACAGCATTGCATCTGCATTTCCAAAAGGTCATCTTGCTCCACATCACTAATGATTGGAGAGGCTCAACTCCAAACTCCAAGGAGGGACCACTTCACATGAGTCCGATTGGGCCTCACTGCGATGTCTGTCAATAACCGATGCTGGAGAAGATGTGGAGCAAAGGGAACTCTCCTCCACGGTGAGTAGGAATGGGCGTGGGTAGAGCCGGTAGGGAAAAGAATATGGAGGTTCCCGAAGGAACTAAAAG
>NW_011435862.1:0-500 GCF_000754665.1 Bison bison bison
TTTTTCCCAGCAGATTCCTCTTTCAGGGTTCAAATCATCTATCATTTCCCCAGAAGCCTGTGTTTTGTTTATTCTCTACTGTCTGTCCTGTTACATTGTCTTATAGTTAATTTTATCTGCCTGTCAGTTCCTTATGGGAAGGACTAAAGAGGTGGTTCTGAGTAAAACTTGGGCTGGATAGTACTGGTGTATCTGGTTTTCTTTGTTAGTTTGTTTTTACAAACTAGAGATATAAAATTTTGTTTCACAACCTTGTCATAATTTGCTTTCTAATAAGACATTTGGGGACATTGTTTAAAATATGGGGAAGTTACATATTGGGTGTCTTCCAGGCAGGAGCAAAAAATGTGGTCACTCCAGGCCAGTGGGTTCCTGAGGTTTTCAGCTAGCATCTTCTATCAACTTAGCATGTTTCCTGGCACATCAATAGGGTATTCAATAGGAAATTGGTCAGTGGAATGTGTAGGTGCATCGCATGGTGTTTTCAGTTCATTTCAGTC
>NW_011435863.1:0-462 GCF_000754665.1 Bison bison bison
GCTAAAGACCCGCAGGGGGTACTCTTACTGCCCCCCGACCCCGCCCCAAGTCTATGTCAGCAGCTTTCTTGATCTCTTTTATCCTTCCATAACACTTGATGACACAAAAGCTCTGAGGGATCAAGTCATATCGAATCTTCATTTCAGATTGAAGATGCATTCCATGGTATTGCCATCTTAAGTCTTTCCATCGCTAGGAATATCTGTCCATGTATTCAGGATCTTTTTCAGCCACGGTGTAGAATTTCCAGTGTGCCAGTCTTGCATCCTCGTGACATCCGTGGCAAAGCATTTGATTCATGTTGACAGTATAGAAAGGAAATATTTTAAAAATTCCTTTTCAGATTATTATCTGCTAGTGTACACAGGTAAAACTGTGTACTCATTCATTTTTATCACTTTGGACAGCTTGAGAGTTGTCTTTCCTTTCTTTGCTTTCTCGTACTTGAAGAGTATCCTGGC
>NW_011435863.1:4653-5126 GCF_000754665.1 Bison bison bison
AGATTCCGAAAAATGAGGGAAACAGGAAACCCAGAGGTGCCCCTGTAGTTTGGCGAAGGCCTTAGGAGGTCACTTGGAAATGCTGCTGGCTGTGAGGGGGGGAGGGGGCAGATGTGCACAGAGCTGTGCAGGCTTGTCCTTTGCATGGATGTTCTTTGTAGCAATCCACCTCGGAGCCATCTCCTGATGTGTAAGAATTTCCCAGACAAACCTCGAGCTAAGCAATGCGTTTTTTCCTAGGAAATGTTGGTCTTCAGCGATGTTCAAAGCCTGTGTATTTCCGCTAGACTCTGGCTTCAGGTCGGTTCCCCCAAAAGGCTCAGAAGCGACCTGAATCAAACAGTAAGTTTTCCTCCTACCTTGTTCTCCTCATCTATGTTAAGGAAATGACATATTTGCCTGGAAATCTGCCTTTCTTCAAGATTCATGTCAATCATTTTTAGCCCGGGAGGACTCACCTGCTGCCCATGTTA
>NW_011435864.1:0-510 GCF_000754665.1 Bison bison bison
ACTGCTGCTGCTGCTGCTGCTGCTGCTGCTGCGAAGTCGTTTCAGTCGTGTCCGAGTCTGTGTGACCCCATGGACGGCAGCCCACCAGGCCCCGCAGTCCCTGGGGTTCTCCAGGCAAGAACACTGGAGTGGGTTGCCATGTCCTCCTCCAATGCATGAAAGTGAAATGTGAAAGTGAAGTCGCTCAGTCGTGCCCGACTCTGAGCGACCCCATGGACTGCAGCCTACCAGGCTCTTCCGTCCACGAGATTTTCCAGGCAAGAGTACTGGAGTGGGGTGCCATTGCCTTCTCCCATATCTATTCACAAGCCTGCCTAAATCATTGACTTCTAGCCACCTTTGGGATGCCAAATGACCACCTACCCTTACCAGGCCACAGAGGAGAGAAAACACTTACCACAGGAGTCCGGGTAAGGACAAGGAACTAACAAGCTCCCACCAACCAGGGATTCTGCAGAGGTCAAACAAGAGGTCAGCAAGTAGATGGGAGACTGCAGTCCAGAGGTCCTA
>NW_011435865.1:0-620 GCF_000754665.1 Bison bison bison
TGTTTTGTTTTGTTTTGTTTTGTTTGAATCAAACCACCACATCATTTACAATTTTTACACGTTCTAATTATTCGGTTCCAAAACACCAAACTTATACTGCACACGGTCCCCATGGAAAGGCCCCCTCAGCAGGACAGCCACAGATGCTGCCATGAAAGGGCAGCAGGGTGCCCTCCTCCCTTGTTTTCTGCCTGGGCGGCCACCGGGTTTTGAAACCCATGCACCCTACTAAGTTTCTAGGGTGCAATTCGTGGACCCTTCCCTTTCCCATCCCAGCAGGTGGTCAAGGGCCCGCTGGCCTCCAAAGTGCCAGAAGCAGGGCTGGGCCAGCCGGCCAGAGTTCAGGGTTCTGGCCCTTGGACTTGCAGCGGACACTAGGCTGCTTGGGAAAACCGCGCGGCTCTGACCTTTCAGCAAAGGGGTGGAGCGGTAAAGGCCTTGAGCCCAAAAAGGCGAGGCCTTCTGCGACCGCCAGGTTGTGCCAACAGAGGGCGGACTACGTGGTTCCCTGCTCCACGCAGTCCCCAGTTCCCGACCTGTGTCCGCACCCCTCCGCCGCGCCCCACTCGGATGCCCGATCCTGGGGACCCAGGAGCGCACGCAGTGGGCGTTCCCAGCCG
>NW_011435867.1:0-629 GCF_000754665.1 Bison bison bison
CTCTCTGTCGAAGAGTTAACTTACAGCTCCAATTCATAAAGTTCCTTGTCATTCTTCCCTTTAACTTCCAGCTGAGTCTCCATCTGGAGCTCGGAACACACCACGCTTACTAATTATGCCTGGGTGTCTAAGACCCACTCGAGAAGGTGTCTAGGGTGAGGCACCTTCCGCTATTCAAGAGGGCGCCTGCGGCCTACGTAAGTGGTGCAAACTTCTTGTCTTGAAGTTTGATTGGTCGTCCGCGTAAACTAAGCTATAAAGTCTCTTTTCTCCACCGAATTTTCCTACTGAGCTATCCTCATACTATTATTCTTGCAATCTCTGATTAGCATATAAATAGTCGCCTAGGCCATCTCTCCTTCGAATACCCTGGATCATCTCGGGCTGGTCCTCGGCAGGTGGCGCCCGAACAGGGACCTCAGGAGGCAATACTCAAAGAGCTGAGCAGACACGAACCACGCAATCAGCAGGCAATAAGCATGGAGCTCAGCAGGGACGAATCATGCTGCTCAACTGGCAATAATCAAGCAGGTGACCAGGCAGGAATCACGCAGCTCAGCTGGCAATGGTCAAGCAGATGAGCCGACAGGAATCACGCAGCTCAGCTGGCAATTGTCATGCAGATGAGC
>NW_011435868.1:0-671 GCF_000754665.1 Bison bison bison
GATCCTCTATGACCCACCTTCCAGAATATTGGAAATAAAAGCAAAAATAAACAAATGGGACCTAACTAAACTTAAAAGCTTCTGCACATCAAAGAAAACTATTAGCAAGGTGAAAAGGCAGCCTTCAGAATGGGAGAAAAAAATAGCAAATGAAGCAACTGACAAACAACTAATCTCAAAAATATACAAGCAACCCCTACACCTCAACTCCAGAAAAATAAATGACCCAACCAAAAAATGGGCCAAAGAACTAAATAGACATTTCTCCAAAGAAGACATACAGATGGCTAACAAACACATGAAAAGATGCTCAACATCACTCATTATCAGAGAAATGCAAAACAAAACCACTATGATGTACCATTTCACACGACTCACAATGGCTGTGATCCAAAAGTTTACAAGCAATAAATGCTGGAGAGGGTGTGGAGAAAAGGGAACCCTCTTACGCTGTTGGTGGGAATGCAAACTAGTACAGCCACTATGGAGAACAGTGTGGAGATTCCTTAAACAACTGGAAATAGAACTGCCTTATGATCCAGCAATCCCACTGCTAGGCATACACACTGAGGAAACCAGAATTGAAAGAGACACATGTACCCCAATGTTCATAGCAACACTGTTTATAATAGCCAGAACATGGAAGCAACCTAGATGCCCATCAGCAGATG
>NW_011435869.1:0-528 GCF_000754665.1 Bison bison bison
AATATACGTGTTCTGCAAATTGTACAATTAGTAATATTTCAAACTGGAAGACTCTGCAGGTAGCAGGTCCTTATGCTACAGTTCTGGTCCATCACTGAAAACACAGGAAAAAGGCAAACCTTGCCCATGCTCTTGGCAAGGTCAGGGAAAGTATGCCTGGCACTTCAGAAGGACAGAAAGACCCTTGTAGCCGGGTGGTCAAGGGGTTGTGTGGTCACCCACTTTGGTTTCTGTGTCTGGGGTTGCTGCCTGTTCTGTGTCTTGGAACCTCTGAACTCTCACTGGTCGCCCACAGGCACTTTCCTCCTGCCTCTCCTTTCTGACAGGCATCCTTGGTGCACCATTCTGACTCCACTTAGAACTTGCTCTCTCAGTGAGATAACAGGAACTGTTATCAGTGCTTCTGCTGGCTGGAGTCTAGGTGGAGTCTTTCCTATGACGTTCATGCTTTGCTATTCAACTCCCATTACCTGGTTAGGTCACTTGCGGCAGCTCATACTCATAAGCGTACTGGCAGGTGGTCCTGCA
>NW_011435870.1:0-556 GCF_000754665.1 Bison bison bison
GACACTGAAAGTGTGGGCTCAGAGCAGCTTGGAAACTTGTTGGGAATGCAGACTCTCAGAAAGCACTTCACAAACATCACTTCTTTGGATTCTCATCACAGCCTTGAGGATAGGATATTATTTTCCCTGTTTTGCCAGTGAGGGAAGTAAGGCTCTGAAAGATGAAACAGACAAAACCAGATAAGACTTCTCAAGGTCACGTAGGAAGGATGAGGCAGAGTGAGGACTTGCTCCCAGGTCACTTGCCCTTTTCCTTATCAACTAATCTAGAAGTTCATTGGTTTTATTTATGTCACAGAAGTTTTGATTCTCTCTACTCTCTCAACATTGATCTCTCCATTGCTTTTGTGTAGTTCATTGATTCTACTCTGATATTATTTCCTTGCATTGGCTGATCTTAAGTATACCTTTCCTTTTCAAAATCTTAAGGCAGAAGCTGAGGTCTTTGAGTCCTGCCTTCTCTGATGCAGTGTTCAGGATAATAAATTTCCCTGTTCAGCACTGCAGCCCACAATTTTGATAGGTTATAGTTTCACTTTCATTTAGTTCTAAATGC
>NW_011435871.1:0-580 GCF_000754665.1 Bison bison bison
ATGCGCCCCCACAAAGTTGCCCGGCATCCCGGTCTCCCTGGAGAGGAACACCGAGGTTTTCCGGCACCACTTCCTCTGAGCCCCTTCTACCCTCCTGATCTCCACAGGAGGGTCGACTCCCCTGCTTTGTCTGCAAGGGGTTCCCGACCTTCCGGTCGCACCTCAGGATGAGGCCGGTCTCACGACGACATTCCAGACGTGGCCTCGTGGGTGCTTCCACATTGCGAAGCACCCCGATTTCCCGGTCCCTCTTGGTAAGAACCCGATGCCCGGACACCTCTCCGAACTCCACCCTGTGAATGAAGTCAACACGAAGGGGCAGTGACTCGCCCGTGCATCGTCCGGAAAAGACCCCCAGGTTCCAAATACCGCTCGACAAGTGGCCTCTCTCCCCGGGGACACCTCGAGAGGCAAGCGGAGTTCCATGCCTCAACCCAAAGACGAGGCCTGACTCTCCTGTCCCCAGTCTGCAGGGACCCTGCGATCGGAGTCTGAAAATCAGAGGAAACCCTGAGGTTCCTGCCTCAAACTGGAGATGAGGCCCTCTTCCAATGCAACAAAACCCCGTGGAGTCCTGAGA
>NW_011435872.1:0-553 GCF_000754665.1 Bison bison bison
ACCAGGGAAACTTAGGACATTCAAGAAACGAAAAATGCCCTATGGGATGGAAGCCAAAGAGTGCAGAGGGCATTCCAGGCAAAAGACATCAGAGAAGAACGTGAGGAGCAAGCCTGAAGGGAAGTGGTCGTATCTTCAATATGCTGGGAAAATACGAGAGCCGTTGGAGCAGGGAGGTGACAGCATTGCATCTGCATTCCCAAAAGGTCATCTTGCTCCACGTCACTAATGATTGGAGAGGCTCAACTCCAAACTCCAAGGAGGGACCACTTCACATGAGTCCGGCTGGGCCTCACTGCGATGTCTGTCAATAACCAATGCTGGAGAAGATGTGGAGCAAAGGGAACTCTCCTCCACCGTGAGTAGGAATGGGCGTGGGTAGAGCCGGTATGGAAAAGATTATGGAGGTTCCCGAAGGAACTAAAAGTGGAAGTAGCGTATGGTTCAGCAGTCCGACTCCCAGGCATAGATCCACCCACAGTATAAGTGAACAAGATAGATGCCCGTTCGGGCGACATCTATCTGTGCGTGACGCGCGCACATGCGCATGCGC
>NW_011435873.1:0-664 GCF_000754665.1 Bison bison bison
CCACACATTGGTTTCAGCAGCTCTGCAGGTGCCTAAGGCAAGAACAGCATGTTCAAGCGCTCAGAGGAAAAAGGTGTGGCTTTTAGTGGCACAGCAACACTGAGAGCTGACTTTCCAAGAACAAGGAAGTCAGAAGATAATGGACTGGCATCTGTAAAATGCTGAAAAACAATAACCACCAACCTGGAATTCTATACTCAACAAAAATACTCTTCGAATGTGAAAGCAAAAATAGAGACTTTGAGGGCAAAGGGAAATGAGACAATTCATCACCCACACACATGAACTAAAAAAATATTCAGGCAGTGCTTTGGGAAAAAGAAAAGTAGTCTATGACGGAAATATAAAAAACAAGTAGAGACCAACAACGAGGTAACTGTGAGGGTAAATATTAACTCTACAAAACAATGATGTTAACGCCAAATATATATCTAACAGTTCAAAGTGTAACAGTGACAAGGAGGAAACAGTCGAGTCAGGGAGGCAGTAAAGTACTAAGTTAGGCTTGAGTGTAAAACACACGCTGTGTCTGCAAATATGCACCTAACAACCTGACAGAGGAGCACAGAACTAGAGAAACACTTCAAACTTCTAAAAGAAGGCAAGAGCAAAGAACACAGACTAGGTGGGACAAACAGAAAACACACAGCAACATGGTGTCTAC
>NW_011435874.1:0-536 GCF_000754665.1 Bison bison bison
CCGCAAAACAACTTTTGAATGCTGGCAGAGGACATCAGGCACCGAGAAAAGCAACACACTGTCTTCGAAAGGAGATTTTTAATTTATGCTTTTTGGTATTTGTTATCAATTTTGTACCTATATCTTCCTTATAATTTCTGTGACTTTGTTTGTTTTTGTTTTTCTCTTCCTTTTCCTTCTTCTTTTCTTTAACATTTATTTTTGAAATTCCAAACTCTACTCTAGATTTTTAATTTTTGCTTTTGGGTATTTGTTACCAATTTTGTACCTTTAAGAACCCAATCTTCAGTACCCATTTTTTTACTAGGGAGCGAGATTACTGGCTTGACTGCTCTCTCCCGCTTCGGACTCTCCTTTTTTTCCACCAGGTCGCCTGTGTCTCCTCCCTAACCCCTCTCTACTCTACCCAACTCTGTGAATTTCTGTGTGTTCCAGACGGTGGAGAACACTTAGGGAACTGATTACTGGCTGGATCAGTCTCTCTCCTTTTCATTCCCTCCTTTTATCCTCCTGGCCACCTCTGTCGCCTTCCTCCC
>NW_011435875.1:0-562 GCF_000754665.1 Bison bison bison
GTTCACTGATCACGTGTTTATCATACGGTGATCACGTGACTGAGAGGCGCTGATCACGTGACTGTGCCGTCAAGGATCACGTGGCTGAGCAGGCACTGATATCGTGACTGAGCATGCACTGATCATGTGCCGGGAGCTGGGGAGGCATTCCACTCTGGACAAAGGTCATGAGGAAGGAGGATCGGCATACGCAAATGCGGGATCGAGCCTCAGGAGTCCACCCGGATATTTTCGAGCATCTCCCCCCCAAAAAAACCGGAGTCTGCCTACTGTATTGCTTTGTGCTCTCACCTCTGATTTCCCTGGGGGCTGTCCCCCACACCATCTCGCTCTCTCTGTCAAAGAGTTAACTTACAGCTCCAATTCATAAAGTTTCTTGTCATTCTTCCCTTTAACTTCCAGCTGAGTCTCCATCTGGAGCGCGGAACCCACCACGCTTACTAATTATGCCTGGGCTGCTAAGACCCACTCGAGAAGGTGTCTAGGGTGAGGCACCTTTCGCTATTCGAGAGGGCGCCTGCGGCCTACGTCAGTGGTGCAAACTTCTTGCCTTGAAGTTTGA
>NW_011435876.1:0-516 GCF_000754665.1 Bison bison bison
ACATAACTGAGCGACTGGTAGTTTAGTAGCTAAGATTCCGTGCTCCCAATGCAGAAGGCCTGGGTTTGATCCCTCGTCAGGGAACTAGAACCCACATGCCACAACTAAGAATTTGTATGCCGCAACTGAAAAAAAAACCCCAATGTGCAGCAACAAAGATTGAAGATTCCGTGTGCCGTAACTAAGACGTGGCGCAGCCAAATAAATAAATAATTTAAAATAATACATATAAACATATGTAAAATATACTTAAATTTATTTTAATCAAGGAAAGTATGGATGAGAACAGTTGAAAGTTTGAAAAACAAACAAAAACTCGCGGATACAGAAAAGAAAAATCTAAAAAATAAAGGCAGTCCAAAACGTGAGCAAAGGTGGTTTCTGATTTCTACCAAAGCGAAATGTGGACCAGATGGAGGCAGGGGATGAGTCGGGCTCATAGAGGAATGCAGTTTGCTTTGGGGGAAAAATAAGCTATTAACGTGTGTGTCTGAGTGAGTGTGTGTGTGTGTGTGT
>NW_011435877.1:0-605 GCF_000754665.1 Bison bison bison
AGGGCCTAGAGCAGCTCTCTGCATAAAAACCACCATGTGCGTATTCGCTACAAATAAAAATTCCCATCTGAGTCTTCCCCTTGTTTGAGTCCTCCAGGAAGCTTTTCTGACCCACAGGCTGTTTTTATTCCTTCTCTTAGCCCCCACAGGCTGTGTGCTTCCCCTCTAACAAGGCCTTTATCCTCCTATAGTTAGGCTTATTTTGGGGCTCATTTTCCAGAAAAAAACTGAGGCCCATAGAGGTTAAGTGATTTGCCTCCCTGCCCTGATCTTCCATCCTTGGCTCAGACATCTCCAATAACAAGAAACTCCCTTCCACCCAGCCTGAGGAGGCGGTACCATCTGAGCTGAGTTTTGCAGGATAGGAGTTAACCAGGAGAAGGTTGGGAGTAGGGAAGAATGCAGAGATTCTGAGTGACAAAGCCGTGGAGGGGAGAAACCCTCATGTGGGAGGAACTTCTAGCAGTTGCTGGTGCTGGAACACAAAGTGGGGCAGGGGGGCTCGTCCAGGGACCGGGTGTGGAGGTGGGGTTCCACCCCATCACAGGGACCTTGAGTCCCAGGCCCAGGAGGCTCAGATGTGATGCTACAGCAGCAGGGAAGCC
>NW_011435878.1:0-807 GCF_000754665.1 Bison bison bison
ACTCGACTATGCAAAGTCCCAGGAACGCCTGCGCGACTGCAGGGACCGAGAGGTGGGGTCGAGAGACTGTGCTAGGGGCCCGCACAAGGGCAGGACCTCGACTGGGGACGTTCAGTGACCGAGACGGGGCTCAGGAGTTTACACGGGCGCCTCAGAAAGGGCGGGACCCAGCCTGCTTTTATGCAGCGCTTGAGGTGAGGGCGCAGCAGTTTCCCGGGGGTTTGAACAAGAGGAGGACTCACCGTCGTTCGGGGACAGGGAGCCAATTTCGACTCAGGATTGTTTGTTGGGGGCCTTGGCCAGAGGCAGAAACCACCGAGGTTGAGTGGAGGGACCAAGGTGGACGCGCAGGTGCGTTTTGTGTTGGAGGGGGGAGGGTTGCCCAAGGGCAGCATCCATCCGAGTTCAGGGCGGGCACGCAGCTGTGGGCTCAGGAGTGTGTGTCGCGGGAATCCAAGAAGGGCAGGCTCTAGACTGCTTCTTCAGTGCGCCGACCCAGATGTGTTTCTCGGGGTCTTGAAGCAGGCCAAGCCCCCGAGGCGGGTTCAGTGCCGGGAGTGACCTGCGGGATCAGGGCTTTGTCCTGGCGAGGGACCAAGGGCAGGGCACCGCGAAGTGGGCGGGTAGGGAGCGAGCTGGAGGCTCCCGGTGGTTTCTTTGCCAGGTGCTTGAACGAAGGCAGGAGCCAGCCTGCTTCAGTGCAGGCATCGGGCGGTGGGCTCAGGAGTGTTTGCAGGGTCTTGCCCAAGGACAGGAAGGAGCCAGCCTGGTTCAGTGCAGGCACGGGGGCGGTGGGCTCGAGGAGTG
>NW_011435879.1:0-525 GCF_000754665.1 Bison bison bison
TAAGTTCTAAATTCTTTCAAAATAAGAAGTGAAATACATACATATCCAAAATCCCAAAATGGTCTTATTGCTGTTGTTTAGTCATTAAGTCATGTCCAACTCTTTGTGAGCCCATAGACTGTAGCCCACCAGGCTCCTCTGCCCATGCAGTTTCCCAGGCTGGAGAATACTGGAGTGGGTTGCCATTTTCTTCTCCAAGAATCTTCCCAAGCTAGGGATCAAACCCATATCTCCTGCACTGTCAGGCAGGTTCTTTACCGCTAGTGCCACCTGGGAATCCCCAAGGGGAGGTTAGTGTTCAGTAATTAATGTTTCAAAATCTTATTATTTGGAAATGACCTAGCTATTCAATAAACTTTCATCACTTAGTTTAGCACAACCCTAGAAATCCAATTTACCCCAATCTGGAGAGACTATTTAGACAGACATTCCTAAACTTGAATTATTCTTAATAGAGTTTATCTAAAAGCTCTTGTCTCATTTATATTTTTCGTTTCTAAAGTTTCTTCACTCGAGTTACTTTCC
>NW_011435880.1:0-640 GCF_000754665.1 Bison bison bison
TTTCGAGGTACTTTCTTGTTGACAAGCTTGTGACAGATATAACGATATAGCAATTTTTACCTTAGAACAAACCGAGGCACTATGAACATTTTGTGCTTCATGTTGATGACTCTTAGACATGTCTACAGTAGAGGAGCAAAAACAAAACTACTAGATATTTAATATTGACTAGTTCCCAGTTCACGGGACTCTGACATTCCCTGAGGTCAAAGTTTTCTTGTTTTGGAAGCAGTTGGGTTTGCAAGGGCTGCCTTGTCTTGAGACCATTGAAATAAGAACTCAGAACTTGAGCACTATTATCAAAAATCACAAGGCTCACATGACACAGACATCAATCCAGACAGACAAGACAAGACATCTTCCAGTTTTCCGCCTGAGATGGAAAAGATTTCTTTGAGCCGTTTTTTCTGGGGAGTGGGGGGTGGGGCTGGCGGCCAGGCAGGCTTTGGGAAGGAGCTCCTGGTTTGGAATTGCATATGAAAAGAACCAGCTTTCCGGGTTCCAAGGAATCAAGTTTCCTTGCAAACCAACTTTGTCCGGTTCTAGAGAATATCATGGCCCTCCTAGGTCAGGTCATCTTTCCTTTCCGTAGCCCTCGTTTGATCCCTGAATTCTAGACAGCTTGGATTGCCTCTGTGGG
>NW_011435881.1:0-720 GCF_000754665.1 Bison bison bison
GGACCCTTGAGTTAATTCTTTTTTTATTGTTATAGCCCACCACACCTTTGCTCTGTAGGAATGCAACTTTATCTAATGCTTTTTTGGAGGGTGGCTCCTGACCAACCACCTTTAGAGAAAAATAAGTTTTCTGAAGAAAAGGTCTTAAAATGTTAACAGGCCTCCGGGCCAGAAGATGATGCAAATCACCAAAGCGTTTGCATATGATAAGTTTGCAGGAAGAAAGCCTGGTTTGCTGCAAGACTCTACCCCTTCCCCCATTATCCTCTATGCATAACTTAAGGTATAAAAAACTACTTTGAAAAATAAAGTGCGGGCCTTGTTCACCGAAATTTGGTCTCACCATGTCGTTCTTTCTCTTACCTTCTGGCTGAATTATTCAGCCTCTTTTCTCCACTGAATTTCCTCACTGAGTCTATCCTCATTCTATTACTCTTTATATCCTTAATTAACATTAAATTAAGCAGTTGTTTCCTGATCTTCGCGTACGCCGTCTCTCCTTCGAATACCCTGGATCAGCCGGGGCTGGTCCCCGGCACCCTACCATGGCTCGAGAGCAATGACGCGCTCCCCCTCGCCACTCGCATGGAGACCCGACTTCCCTGGTGCCCCACGAGAGGCTCACTGACCTCCCCGTCGTAACTCGTGAGAAACCGCACACTGGGGCCGCCGCTCGAGAACAACCCCGAGCCTCCCCCGACATCGCGACTTGAGGGCCTT
>NW_011435882.1:0-504 GCF_000754665.1 Bison bison bison
TGAGGTTCCTGCCTCAACTGGAGATGAGGCCCTCTTCCAATGCACCAAACCCAGTGGAGTGCCGAGAGGCCCCTCCCACCTCCAGTTTCCCTGACTTCTCAGAGCCACCATGAGAAGCGCCCGGAGGTCACCTGCACAAGTCGAGGGACACCAGGGTTTCCCGCCTCAACCCGAGAAAGACCTCGAGAGACCTTCTTCAACACGTCTCGAGGCCAGATTCCCCTACTGCCTTGAGCCGGCATATTGCATATTGAGTGCATATTGCATATTGCATATTGAGTGCAGCACTTTCCACAGCATCATCTTTCAGGATCTGGAATAGCTCATCTGGAATTCTATCACTGCTGGGAGCCAGTGAGGTACTCTGCCCATGACAAAGGTCATGAGGAAGGAGGCTCGGCATACGCAAAGGCGGGTTCGAGCTTCAGGAGTCCCCCTGGAAATTCTCGAGCATATACCCCCAAAACCAGAGTCTGCCTACTTTCTGCTTGCGCTTTCACCTAA
>NW_011435883.1:0-536 GCF_000754665.1 Bison bison bison
GTTTCTCACGAGGTACGACGGCGAGGTCAGTGAGCCTCTCGTGGGGCGCCAGGGAAGTCGGGTCTCCATGCGAGTGGCGAGGGGGAGCGCGTCATTCCTCTCGAGTCGTGGTAGGGGAACCTGGCCTCGAGACGTGTTGAAGAAGGTCTCTCGAGGTCTTTCTCGGGTTGAGGCAGGAAACCCTGGCTTTTCTCGACTTGTGCAGGTGACCTCAGGGGGCTTCTCATGGTGGCTCTGAGAAGTCAGGGAAACTGGAGGTGGGGGGGGCCTCTCGGGACTCCACGGGGTTTGGTGCATTGGAAGAGGGCCTCATCTCCAGTTGAGGCAGGAACCTCAGGGTTCCTGTGATTTCAGACTCCGATCGCAGGGTCCCTGCAGACTGGGGACAGGAGAGTCAGGCCTCGTCTTGGGTTGAGGCATGGAACTCCGCTTGCCTCTCGAGGTGTCCCCCGGGGAGGGGGGCCACTTGTCGAGCGGTATTTGGAACCTGGGGGTCTTTTCCGGACGATGCCCGGGCGAGTCACTGCCCCTTCGTG
>NW_011435884.1:0-535 GCF_000754665.1 Bison bison bison
GAGACTAGTATCAGACAGATCTGGGTTCAAATTCCACTTCCACTGCTCACTAGCTATGTACCCTTACCAAGTCTCAGGATTCTCTGCTGTGTGGAATTGTTAAGTAATGCAACAGATAAATGATATCAAATGCAGTATAGATGTTCTGTGATACATAACACTAGATTCCTTATAGACTCACAACTAAAAAATATTTCATTATTGCAAACATGGATTTTTTTTTCAAAGCTTTTGATGCTATCTTTCAATTCAGTTTTGTATTTCCTGCACAGGTATCATAGGATGGGACTCTGGCCCAGTGATCATAGCTAGACTTTGTAGGATGGTCCCCTCCTGAACCATCCCTACCTAATTACAACCTTACACTTCCCCAAGTACACCCTTCTTATTTTCTAGGATATATTTGGAGTGACACCTGTCAGAAAATAGTTCAGTACACCATTCAGGGCCGGTATACCTGCTAATTTCACATACATCTATTTTGGGATTCAAGGAGAGACATCTAGAATTCATCAAGTTGTATAACCAAGAACCT
>NW_011435885.1:0-577 GCF_000754665.1 Bison bison bison
AGAAACGATTGTATGTTCAGTTCAGTTCAGTGGCTCAGTCGTGTCTGACTCTTTGGGACCCCGTGGCCTGCAGGACGCTGGGCTTCCGTGTCCATCACCAACTCCAGGGGCTTGCTCAAACTCATGTCCATCGAATCAGTGATGCCATCCAACCATCTTAGCCTCTGTCGTCCCCTTCTCCTCTGCCTTCAATCAAGACTCTCATAGGCAGATATTTCAGAGTGTAATTAGTGTTCATAGTTTATCTAAAAGCTCATATCACATTTAATTGTTCGTTTTGTTCCTGTTCTATCGAGGTCTTTCTCGGGTTGAGGCAGGAAACCCTGGCTTCCCTGGACTTGTGCACATGACCTCAGGGGGCTTCTCATGGTGGCTCTGAGAAGTCAGGGAAACTGGAGGTGGAAGGGGCCTCTCGGGACTCCACTGGGTTTGGTGCATTGGAAGAGGGGCCTCAGGGTTCTCAGATTTCAGACTCCGATCGCAGGTTCCCTGCAGACTGGGGACAGGAGAGTCAGGCCTCGTCCTTGGGTTTGAGGCATGGAAACTCCGCTTTGCCTCTCGAGGTGTCCCCGGGGAG
>NW_011435886.1:0-105 GCF_000754665.1 Bison bison bison
ACGACGGCGAGGTCAGTGAGCCTCTCGTGGGGCGCCAGGGAAGTCGGGTCTCCATGCGAGTGGCGAGGGGGAGCGCGTCATTGCTCTCGAGTCAGGGGAGGGGAA
>NW_011435886.1:205-609 GCF_000754665.1 Bison bison bison
CCCTACCATGACTCGAGAGCAATGACGCGCTCCCCCTCGCCACTCGCATGGAGACCCGACTTCCCTGGCGCCCCACGAGAGGCTCACTGACCTCGCCGTCGTACCTCGTGAGAAACCGAGCCATGGGGCCGCCGCTCGAGAACCACCCCGGGACTTCCCCGTCATCTTGGAGATGAGGGAGTTCGTCTCCTGCATGGCCTAGAGGCCAACCTCACGACCTCTCTCCAAACGCCTCAGGAGGCTTGACTCCCTTTAGTCCACCCGGTGAGCTCCAAGAGATACCCGTCGCGACTCGAGAGCAGAGCGGGGTTCTTTGCTTCCACTCGAGATGAATGCCTGTCTCCCGGGTGCGTCTGGAGGCAACCCCGAGATCCCGGTCGCCCCTGGAGAGGAACATTGGCTTC
>NW_011435887.1:0-589 GCF_000754665.1 Bison bison bison
GAGTCTGTGTGACCCCATGGACGGCAGCCCACCAGGCCCCGCAGTCCCTGGGGTTCTCTAGGCAAGAACACTGGAGTGGGTTGCCATGTCCTCCTCCAATGCATGAAAGTGAAATGTGAAAGTGAAGTCGCTCAGTCGTGCCCGACTCTGAGCGACCCCATGGACTGCAGCCTACCAGGCTCTTCCGTCCATGAGATTTTCCAGGCAAGAGTACTGGAGTGGGGTGCCATTGCCTTCTCCCATATCTATTCACAAGCCTGCCTAAATCATTGACTTCTAGCCACCTTTGGGATGCCAATGACCACCCAGCCCTTACCAGGCCACAGAGGAGAGAAAACACTTACCACAGGAGGTCCGGGTAAGGAACAAGGAACTAACAAGCTCCCACCAACCAGGATTCTGCAGAGGTCAACAAGAGTCAGCAAGAGATGGGAGACTGCAGTCCAGAGGTCCTAGCAACTTCCAGCGAGCAGCAAAGACCCAGCAATAGTCAAAACGAATTCAAATGTTACCCAAAACAAATAAATCAAACGGACAGAAGTTCTTAGGAACACATGACTGAGTTAGGGGTAGGCAGTACATGTATGTG
>NW_011435888.1:0-681 GCF_000754665.1 Bison bison bison
TGGCAGTGTACTTACAAAAACACCCTCTTTTCTCAAGGTCACTTATCCAAAACCCTCATTTATATAGGCCACAGCTGAGAGAAAGGAAAAACAAAGTTCCGAATTGCCAAAGTAGAGGTAGCTATGAGACCACCCCCCTCAAATTAAAATCTATGCTTTATCTAAAGAGATCCTGAGCCTTCACATAACATAACTTTGTATCCTTATTTTGTCCTGAATTGTCATGGTACTTGGTCACAGTTGGTGCCCAGTACATAAATATTGCATGAAGAAAGCATGTCCTAGGACTTATCTTGAGGTCCAGTGGCTAAGACTCTGAGTTCCCAAAGCAAAGGGCCGGGGTTTGATCCCTGGTCAGGGGAACTAGAGCCCTCATGCTGCAGCTAAAACTCTTGCATGCTAAAGCAAAGATCTAAGATCCTGCATACCACAACTGAGACCCAGAACAGCCAAACAAATAAATTAAAGAAAAAAGAAAAGAAAGAAAGCATTTCATGCATATCGGAAGATTTCAATCTGAAAATGCTACATGTGTTAAATGTTTGGGAACTGGAAACGTGTGTTGATAATCTGATGAAGTTGCTCATGGCTGATTTTTTCTCGTGATTCCAGAAAAATGTAAGGGGGTTTTTGTATTTTTCCGTAGGCTTGCATCATTTGACTCATCCTGATAAAGAGATG
>NW_011435889.1:0-619 GCF_000754665.1 Bison bison bison
CTTTCCCTGGGCCAACACAAGAGGCATCCTGAATTTCCGCGTCGTAATTCGAGTAATCCTGCTTACACCTCAAGAAAAACCACGTTGGTTCCCCCGTCATCGCAAGATGTAGCCCTGTGCCGCTACAGCGTTCTCAGGAGAAGTCCCACTTTAGGAATTGGAGTTCGAAACGGTACTTGTCACCCTTGATGCGACCCACAAAGTTCCCCGACATCCCGGTCTCCCTTGAGACGGAACACCGAGGTTTTCCGGCACCGACTTCCTCTGAGCCCTTCTACCTCCTGATCTGGACAGAGGGTCGACTCCCTGCTTTGTCTGGAAGGGTTCCCGACCTTCCGGTCACACCTCAGGATGAGGCCGGTCTCACGACGACATTCCAGACGTGGCCTCGTGGGTGGTTCCACATTCCGAAGGACCCCGATTTCCCGGTCCCCTCTTGATAAGAACCCGATGCCCGGACACCTCTTCGAACTCCACCCTGTGAATGAAGTCAACACGAAGGGGCAGTGACTCGCCCGTGCATCGTCGGGAAAAGACCCCCAGGTTCCAAATACCGCTCGACAAGTGGCCTGTCTCCCCGGGAACACCTCGAGAGGCAAGTGGAGTTCCATGCCTCAAC
>NW_011435890.1:0-569 GCF_000754665.1 Bison bison bison
CTCCCACCGTCGACCACAAAGAAAATTCCCAAGCTGCCAGTCACCCCTCAGTATTCCCCAAAGACAAATTATTTTTGAATTTTCCAGTGGGGAATTAACACAAAAGGAAGCAGCAGAAAACTATTATTTGCAAGGTTGGTGGCCCACCTCAATGTGGCCCTATTTTGAGACCATCTTTTTTTAAAAAAGGAAAAGGAGTGTTTTTGCAGCAGAAAGCCCCTAGCAAATCTTAATAGGTTAATAAAGTAACATCTAAAATGCCCCTTTATTAAGACTCTATTTCTGACCCCCTTCCCATTTGGAATTCTCACTAACGCTTGTATGCTCTCATTTAGTTTTAATGGTCCAGGAGATGTGGGGTTCATCTTTGGCTTTGCGTGTCCTTTTTTTAATTTGTTCCTTTCTCTTATAATATTCCTCCTCTAACTTGCCTGATGTGATTCATTCTTTAAGATCTTGTTTTATTTTTAAGTCATCAATTACTCAAACTTCGTGGGCCTATCTATCCTAGCCATCTGGACCCCATACCTTATTTTAAAGCATGTTCAAATAATGACAACCTTCTTTTC
>NW_011435891.1:0-605 GCF_000754665.1 Bison bison bison
TTCCAAAGAAATCCCAGGGCTGATCTCCTTCAGAATGGACTGGTTGGATCTCCTTGAAGTCCAAGGGACTCTCAAGAGTCTTCTCCAACACCACAGTTCAAAAGCATCAATTCTTCGGCGCTCAGCTTTCTTCACAGTCCAACTCTCACATTCATAAATGACCACAGGTAAAACCATAGCCTTGACTAGACGGACCTTTGTTGACAAAATAATGTCTCTGCTTTTGAATATGCTGTCTAGGTTGATCATAACTTTTCTTCCAAGGAGTAAGTGTCTTTTAATTTCATGGCTGCAGTCACCATCTGCAGTGATTTTGGAGCCCAGAAAAATAAAGTCTGACACTGTTTCCACTGTTTCCCCATCTATTTCCCATGAAGTGATGCCATGATCTTCGTTTCTGAATGTTGAGTTTTAAGCCAACTTTTTCACTCTCCACTTTCACTTTCATCAAGAGGCTTTTTAGTCCTCTTCACTTTCTGCCAGAAGGTGGTGTCATCTCTGTATCTGAGGTTATGATATTTCTCCCGGAATCTTGATTCCAGCTTGTGCTTCTTCCAGCCCAGCATTTCCATGATGTACTCTGCATATAAGTAAATAGCAGGGTA
>NW_011435892.1:0-570 GCF_000754665.1 Bison bison bison
AGTAAGTTTTCCTCCTACCTTGTTCTCCTCATATACGTTAAGAGTATACTTTAAGAGTATCCTGGCACATACATGTACTGCCTCACCCCTAACCTCAGTCATGTGTTCCAAGAACTTCTGTCCGTTGATTTATTTGTTTTGGGTAACATTGAATTCGTTTTGACTATGCTGGGTCTTTGCTGCTCGCTGGAAGTTGCTAGGACCTCTGGACTGCAGTCTCCCATCTCTTGCTGACCTCTTGTTGACCTCTGCAGAATCCTGGTTGGTGGGAGCTTGTTAGTTCCTTGTTCCTTACCCGGACCTCCTGTGGTAAGTGTTTTCTCTCCTCTGTGGCCTGTAGGGTAGGTGGTCGATTGGCATCCCAAAGGTGGCTAGAAGTCAATGATTTAGGCAGGCTTGTGAATAGATATGGGGAGAAGGTCAATGGCACCCCACTCCAGTACTCTTGCCTGGAAAATCTCATGGACGGAAGAGCCTGGTAGGCTGCAGTCCGTGGGGTCGCTCAGAGTCGGGCACGACTGAGCGACTTCACTTTCACATTTCACTTTCATGCATTGGAGGAGGACATGG
>NW_011435893.1:0-577 GCF_000754665.1 Bison bison bison
AGAATTTAGGCGAGATAACAGCTAAATATCACTCTGATGGAGATTGGCATCTCTTAAAACAAAGATCGACCCCAAAACGGACCTAAAAGAAACCTTCCCCTGTCAGACCATCCGCTCCTAGGAGCTTGAGGGAAACATCCCCGATCAGACTAGTTTGTAAGATTTAGTCACCAAACAGTTAAAGGATCTCCGGAGCAGGAGAAGAGAAATACGGGACGCTCCCACTCCCCCCATGCCTCCTCCTCCGTGTGGGGGTAAAGGGCCTCCACTAGGAGTTTCCCGGAGAAGGATTTTCTCTAGTCCCAAGGATAAATTTGATCCTCACCTTGAGGCTTCTTTTCTAGTCCCCTCTGCAGTTTAGATAGGGTAAAGAAGGTACAAAATAAATAAAAATATTCTACAAAAAAAAAAAATGGGTTTACTCTGCATCTAAATATAGACAAATGTTTATTGGCTCTGTGAAATATGATTAGAAATGTCCTGGACCCCTGTCATGAGGCTGTTAAATAGCCTTTGAGGGAGGCTATAGCGGTAGATGATGGTGAGTCTCCACTTTCTGCACAGATCATAATTTCTG
>NW_011435894.1:0-633 GCF_000754665.1 Bison bison bison
TTGAATTCTTCAGCCTCTTTTCTCCACTGAATTTCCACTGAGCTATCCTCATTCTATTACTCGTTATATCCTTAATTAACATTTAATTAAGCAGTTGTTTCCTGATCTTCGCCTACGCCGTCTAACCTTCGAATAACCTGGATCAGCCGGGGCTGGTCCCCGGCACCCTACCATTGCTCGAGAGCAATGACGCGCTCCCCCTCGCCATTCGCATGGAGACCCGACTTCCTTGGAGCCCCACGAGAGGCTCACTGACCTCACCGTCGTACCTTAAGAGAAATTGCACCCTGGGGCCTCCGCTCGAGAACAACCCCGAGACTCCCCCGTCATCGCGGGATAAGGGCCTTCGTCTCCTGCATGGCCTAGAGACCAATCTCGCGACCTCTCTCCAAACGCCTCAGGAGGCTTGACTCCCTTTAGTCCACCCAGTGAGCTCCAAGAGATACCCGTCGCGACTCGAGAGCAGAGCGGGGTTCTTTGCTTCCACTCGACATGAATGCCTGTCTCCCCGAGTGTGTCTGGAATGCAACCCCGAGAGCCCTGTCGGCCCTGGAGAGGAACACTGGCTTCTGGACACAAGCCTAGATGAGGTCTATTGGCCTGCAGTCACTCGAGAGAAATCCTCAGCTTTCC
>NW_011435895.1:0-587 GCF_000754665.1 Bison bison bison
GACGATGCACGGGCGAGTCACTGCCCCTTCGTGTTGACTTCATTCACAGGGTGGAGTTCGGAGAGGTGTCCGGGCATCGGGTTCTTACCAAGAGGGGACCGGGAAATCGGGGTGCTTCGCAATGTGGAAGCACCCACGAGGCCACGTCTGGAATGTCGTCGTGAGACCGGCCTCATCCTGAGGTGCGACCGGAAGGTCGGGAACCCCTTCCAGACAAAGCAGGGGAGTCGACCCTCCTGTGGAGATCAGGAGGGTAGAAGGGGCTCAGAGGAAGTGGTGCCGGAAAACCTCGGTGTTCCTCTCCAGGGAGACCGGGATGCCGGGGAACTTTGTGGGGCGCATCAAGGGTGCCAAGTACCGTTTCGACCTCCAATTCCTAACGTGGGACTTCTCCTGAGACGCTGTAGCGGGAAAGGGCTTCATCTTGCGATGACGGGGGAACCACGTGGTTTTTCTCGAGTTGCGGCGGGATTCTCGAGTTACGACGGGAATTCGGGATGCCTCTTGTGTTGGCCCAGGGAAGTCCAATCTCCGATTCGAGTTGCGAAGGAAGCTGGGGATTGCTCTCGAGTGACTGCAGGGCCAAT
>NW_011435896.1:0-666 GCF_000754665.1 Bison bison bison
ACAGAAACCAAAATAAGACCTACCAGAATTGGGGTGGGCAGGGTGTCATTATCACATACATCCTCAAGAGGAGCTCCAAAGAGCTGTTTTGGCTTTGTGGGTGGTAGAGACGGGTGTTGGTTCTCCTTGCAGGTCCTGTCGATACAGCCAAAAGGCCCAGTTTTTGAGAGAACTCTTCCTAACTGTCTTCTTGTCTGAAACTAATGTAGAAGAGAGATTTTCACTAGTAGTAGTTTAGCTTATTTAGCCTGATTTCCACCATTTACATTCAGCAGCATGTTCATGGCAGAGGCTGAAAGAGAGAAACTGAACCATTTGTTATATAGCATTCCCTATTCTAAAGCAGGCTAATTGCATCCTTGTGGTGTTAACATGTTCTTCTTGCCCATATTCTGCAAACCAGTAGTTAAACCTAGAGGCGTGATCAGACACAGGGTTGATTCTCCCTGTGACAGTATTCCCCAGACAGTGCTCTCTATTCCCTTTGCCCTGTGGCATGAGACACTTAACCTATAGTTACACAAGTTTCCTAATATTAAGTGTTATCAGTGGATTCTGGGTTCAGATCTCATTTGAAAGGCAAAATTATTTAATATTCAAATCAAGCAGCATTTGTAGGAAGTTTCCGTCCTCTGTTCAGTTACCTGTTTGGCTTTCTGAGTACCC
>NW_011435897.1:0-539 GCF_000754665.1 Bison bison bison
CAGGACTAAGTTCGATTCACATTTCTGGGCAGGAGGAAGCAGGATGGTGTGAGATTCCAATCCTACTCCTCAGAATGACATGCAATTTAAAACTTATGAGTTATGTATTTCTGGAGTTTTCCATTTAATATTTTCAGTGAACAACTGAGGGTTAACTGAAACCACAGAAAGTGACACCTGAGATCAGAGGGATGACCTTGTTCTGTGGTTGCCTTTAGGTGGAAAATACACTGGAAGGGCCACTTGAAGCCAAAAGTGATTGTAAAATGGCCCATCTCTTCCTGTGTGAGGAAGCACAAGCACGACCACAACCCGAGACAAAGACCGCAGGGTCAAACCCAGAGATGAGGATAATGATGATGCTGAGGTCATCTTTATTGGAGTGCAGCATGTCAATGAGGATGCTGAAACTCTCTTTGTCAGAGTGATTTCAAGTTCAAAGCCAGTCATTTCTAACATTTTGAACAGAGTGACCAGGGATGCATCTTCAAGAAGAAAGAAGGGCCACGTGAGTCCAGATCCCTCCTGCACATTGCAAC
>NW_011435898.1:0-572 GCF_000754665.1 Bison bison bison
CTCAGCTATCTCAGCAGAAAACCAAGACAGACTAGGCCTTATTATGAAGACATGTGTGATGGTGGCTTTGGAGTGGGGTGCTTTGCCATGAAAACCAATAAGACTATCAGGAGACACACCAAGTTTTTAAAATAACATATTTAAGTTCAGATTGGACTGAAAGGACCAGCAATAGTACAAAATAAGAGACCTCTGGATTTCTACTTTCGACAAGCAGAAAGTAGGCTAGGGAGACTGTTTCACTGTAACCATATACTATCCACCTTTCATGCAATGGAATCATGTCAGAGGGCAGAATTAAAAATTCAGAGACTGAAGCCTAGGAAGTTTCCAGGCCTTAAATCCTAATCAAAGGACTGCCAACAAGAACCTGTGGGATTTCAGAACTGCTACTGTTGACTCCTATCTCCCCTCCCCTTTCTGGAACAGGAGTGTCTATGAAGGTTATCTATGCCTGACCCAGCACTGTATGTTGGCTGTGAAATGAGCAGATTAACTCATCTCTTTTACTCACAGATCATCAGGTCTACAGGAACTACACTTGTATAATTTGAACTGATGTGTTGGAGATG
>NW_011435899.1:0-765 GCF_000754665.1 Bison bison bison
TTCACTTTCTTAAGGAGGGAGAAAAAACCCTTTTCATTAAATCGTAAGAGATATGCCGTTACAGTGTAACTTGTTAATCAAAACAGGCTTCCCAAATCCAAATGCAATTAAAATTGAGTTTTCAGACCTTTATCTCCTTCCTCCTGGGTGTGTAGTCTGCTCTGGGAACTCCTGCTGGGAATATTGCTTTGAAAACACTAATGCTGTAGCGGGCCCCTGGATATGGCACCAGGGAAGGAGCGGGAGGCTGGGGGGGAGTCTGTACTGTCAATTAAAGTGAAAGGAATCTGAAAGATGAGGACAGACACAGTGGCACTCTGCAGGGACAGACGTCTCTGCAAGGCTTGCCCAGAGACCAGTAGCTCCATCATTCTCTCTTGTGGTCTTGGGTTGAAGAATTGCTATCCCAGAATCACATGCCAAAATCATGGGGAGGTTATTTTGCGGGGAGGGGTAGAAGAGAAGTGAGGTACCCTAAAAGAGAAGTGATGTATTGGATGAATTCATGTCTGATTCCTTAGAAAGCCTCTACAGCACACTATTTAAGGACTTTACGTAACTGTGGCATTCCCAGTGATACAACTCCCCCACTGTAGAGCAATTATACTTGCAGCATCTTTGAGCACCTTAGTAGCTATTTTGACTCAGTTGAGTATTTCTGAGAAAAATCGTCTGAGAAAATAAAGATGCCAGGCTCTCCAGTCTTTGCTAATTTAACATTTTTTCTTCTAAAAATTAGACTGAACTGGGGTAGACCACCTCAAC
>NW_011435900.1:0-783 GCF_000754665.1 Bison bison bison
CTGAGGTGCGACCGGAAGGTCGGGAACCCCTTCCAGACAAAGCAGGGGAGTCGACCCTCCTGTGGAGATCAGGAGGGTAGAAGGGGCTCAGAGGAAGTGGTGCCGGAAAACCTCGGTGTTCCTCTCCAGGGAGACCGGGATGCCGGGGAACTTTGTGGGGCGCATCAAGGGTGCCAAGTACCGTTTCGACCTCCAATTCCTAACGTGGGACTTCTCCTGAGACGCTGTAGCGGGAAAGGGCTTCATCTTGCGATGACGGGGGAACCACGTGGTTTTACTCGAGGTGCGGCGGGATTCTCGAGTTACGACGGGAATTCGGGATGCCTCTTGTGTTGGCCCAGGGAAGTCCAATCTTCATTCGAGTTGCGAAGAAAGCTGGGGATTGCTCTCGAGTGACTGCAGGGCCAATAGACCTCATCTAGGCTTGTGTCCAGAAGCCAATGTTCCTCTCCAGGGGCGACAGGGATCACGGGGTTGCATTCCAGACGCACCCGGGAGACAGGCATTCATCTCGAGTGGAAGCAAAGAACCCCGCTCTGCTCTCGAATCGCAACGGGTATCTCTTGGAGCTCACTGGGTGGACCCAAGGGAGTCAAGCCTCCTGAGGCGTTTGGATAGAGGTCGCGAGATTGGTCTCCAGGCCATGCAGGAGACGAAGGCCCTCATCTCTCGATGACGGGGGAATCTCGGGGTGGTTCTCGAGCGGCGGCCCCAGTGTGCGGTTTATCACGAGGTACGACGGCGAGGTCAGTGAGCCTCTCGTGGGGCGCCAGGGAAGTCGGG
>NW_011435901.1:0-714 GCF_000754665.1 Bison bison bison
CAGCATGATTCGTCACTGCTGAGCTCCATGCTTATTGCCTGCTGATTGCGTGGTTCGTGTCTGCTCAGCTCTTTGAGTATTGCCTCCTGAGGTCCCTGTTCGGTCGCCACCTGCCGGGGACCAGCCCCAACTGATCCAGGGTATTCGAAGGAGAGATGGCCTAGGCGACTATTTATATGCTAATCAGAGATGTCAAGAATAATAGTATGAGGAGAGCTCAGGTAGGAAACTTCGGTGGAGAAAAGAGACTGAGTAGCTTGGTTTACGCGGAAGACCAATCAAACTTCAAGACAAGAAGTTTGCACCACTTTCGTAGGCCGCAGGCGCCCTCTCGAATAGCGAAAGGTGCCTCACCCTAGACACCTTCTCGAGTGGGTCTTAGCAGCCCAGGCATAAATAGTAAGCGTGGTGGGTTCCGCGCTCCAGATGGAGACTCAGCTGGAAGTTAAAGCGAAGAATGACAAGGAACTTATGAATTGGAGCTGTAAGTTAACTCTTTGACAGAGAGAGCGAGATGGTGGTGGGGGACAGCCCCCAGTGAAATCAGAGGTGAGAGCACAAAGCAATACAGTAGGCAGACTCCGGTTTTTTGGGGGGAGATGCTCGAGAACATCCGGGTGGACTCCTGAGGCTCGATCCCGCATTTGCGTATGCCGAGCCTCCTTCCTCATGACCTTTGTCCAGACGTGGAATGCCTCCCCAGCTCCCGGCACA
>NW_011435902.1:0-740 GCF_000754665.1 Bison bison bison
AGATGTTAATAGATGCTGTATCACAAGAGGGACTTGGTCATTAAGAAAGTGTGGAAAATATAGGGAGGAATTTGTGTTCTTTCTCAGATTCTTTAATATACTAATGTGCATTATAAATCTCCTGGAGAAAGATTTGATATTTCCCACTGTTTGTGACTGCAGAATGAATTCTTTTCAGGGAGCAGGTCAAGGACCAACTTTGTGAAAGATGCTGCAAGTACCTATGGCCATTTTCAGAACAGGCCATCAGGGCTCTAGGTTAAAAGGTGAAGAACACAGTTATCTTCGGTGCTTTCCTAATTCCTTTCCCCACATCCCTTTTCCACATTCTATGGGTCCTCTTTCTTACTAACAGAACTTATTAAGGGGAAAAAACCCATCTCAAACCACAGATATGTGTATTGGCAAATATGTCTGAAAAGAAGAGCCTTTCTGGGCTTCTAACCTACTTTAGTTTTCATTTTGATCCATAAATAATCTTGTTCTTCAATGAACATATGTTATATTTTGAATCTTTTGCTTGCATACGGTATCAAGCAGAGCGTCTCATAGTAGATACTCAGTATTTTTAGATTCATTAGTATGCACAAATTCAGCAAGATACAGGCCATGCAAAGTGTGACACTCCGTACTAAAAATTAAATCTGAAAATCATATTAGGTAACACAGCTTGGATAGTAAAATCTATTAGGTTTCAGGTTTTGGCAAGAAATGTCTCTACTGGTACTATACTCATACTG
>NW_011435903.1:0-527 GCF_000754665.1 Bison bison bison
ATTGGACTTCCCTGGGCCAACACAAGAGGCATCCTGAATTCCCCGTCGTAATTCGAGAATCCTGCTACACCTCGAGAAAAACCACGTGGTTCCCCCGTCATCGCAAGATGTAGCCCTGTGCCGCTACAGCGTCTCAGGAGAAGTCCCACTTTAGGAATTGGAGTTCGAAACGGTACTTGTCACCCTTGATGCGACCCAAAAAGTGCCCCGACATCCCGGTCTCCCTCGAGAGGAACACCGAAGTTTTCCGGCACCACTTCCTCTGAGCCTCTTCTACCCTCCTGATCTGGACAGGAGGGCCGACTCCTCTGCTTTGTCTGGAAGGGGTTCCCGACTTTCCCGTCGCACGTCCGGATGAGGCCGGTCTCACGACCACATTCCAGACGTGGCTTCGTGGGTGGTTCCACATTCCGAAGGACCCCGATTTCCCGGTCCCCTCTTGATAAGAACCCGATGCCCGGACACCTCTTCGAACTCCACCCTGTGAATGAAGTCAACACGAAGGGGCAGTGACTCGCCCGTGCATC
>NW_011435904.1:0-528 GCF_000754665.1 Bison bison bison
AAATCCAGTGTATTGGATCACATACTTTGAAGCCTAGCTCAAAGAATTTTGAGCATTATCTTGCTTTGTATGTGAAATGAGCACAATTGTCCAGTACTTTGAATAATGTTTGGCATTGCCCTTTGACGTGGGGATCAGTAGTTTGTCATGTGTACACTAGAGCTGGCTCAGTGGTGGCATAATGTGTATTCCATAGTGCAAACTCAGAAGTTGGGTCACGTATGCCATATAGTAGTGACTCAGTAGAGGTAGGATGATACATCCAGAATGGAAGCTAAGTAGTTGTGCTAAGCCTGCTGTAGAACACTGGTTCAGTGTGTTCTGGTAAGATGTGTGTTCTAGAATACGGGATCAATACTGTGTGACAATACTGTCATCACATTTCCTCCAGAGTTTAGGCACTGCAGAAGTGTCATGTGCACTTAGAATGGGGTCTTAGTAGTTGTGAGATGCATGCTCTACAATTCAGTCTCAGTAGTGGAGAGATATGTTCTCTAGAGTGCAAGCTCATAGTTACAAGATACTTGG
>NW_011435905.1:0-602 GCF_000754665.1 Bison bison bison
ACAGAAATATAGATCAATGGAACAAAATAGAAAGCCCAGAGATAAATCCACGCACATATGGACAGCTTATCTTTGACAAAGCAGGCAAGAATATACAGTGGATTAAAGACAATCTCTTTAACAAGTGGTGCTGGGAAATCTGGTCAACCACTTGTAAAAAGAATGAAACTAGAACACTTTGTAACACCATATACAAAAATAACTCAAAATGGATTAAAAGATCTCAACATAAGACCAGAAACTATAAAACTCCTAGAGGAGAACATAGGCAAAACCACTCTCCGACATACATCACAGCAGGATCCTCTATGACCCATCTCCCAGAATATTGGAAATAAAAGCAAAAATAAACAAATGGGATCTAATTAAAATTAAAAGCTTCTGCACAACAAAGGAAACTATTGGCAAGGTGAAAAGACAGCCTTCAGAATGGGAGAAAATAATAGCAAAATGAAGCAACTGACAAACAACTCATCTCAAAAAACATAGAAGCAACTCCTACAGCTCAATTCCAGAAAAATAAACGACCCAATCAAAAAAATGGGACCAAAGAACTAAATAGACATTCTCCAAAGAAGACATACAGATAGCTAACAAACAGA
>NW_011435906.1:0-529 GCF_000754665.1 Bison bison bison
GTGATCACTGCATGTGCGGTCAGGTGGTCAGTTCCTGGTCAGCCACCTGATCAGTGCGTGCACAGTCCCCTGATCAGCGCCTGTCAGTCACTGATCATTGCCTGATGAACACGTGATCAGTGCATGATGAGCCATGTGATCAGTGCCCGATCAGCCACGTCATCAGTGCATGGGCAGTCACGTCATCAGTGCGTGATAGCCACGGGATCAGTGCATGCTCAGTCACGTGATCTGGACTTGATCAGCCACGTGATCAGTGCCTGCAGAGTCACGTGATCAGGGCCGGCTGAGCTGCGTGATTCCTGCTGGCTCATCTGCATGACAATTGCCATCTGAGCTGCGTGATTCCTGTCGGCTAATCTGTTTGACAATTGCCAGCTGAGCTGCGTGATTCCTGCCTGGTCACGTGCTTGATTATTGCCAGTTGAGCAGCATGATTCGTCACTGCTGAGCTCCATGCTTATTGCCTGCTGATTGCGTGGTTCGTGTCTGCTCAGCTCTTTGAGTATTGCCTCTGAGGTCCCTGTTC
>NW_011435907.1:0-542 GCF_000754665.1 Bison bison bison
GAAAATCCACGTGGTTCCCCCGTCATCGCAAGATGAAGCCCTTTCCTGCTACAGTGTCTCAGGAGAAGTCCACGTTAGGTATTGGAGGTCGAAATGGTACTTGGCACCCTTGATGCGACCCACAAACGTGCCCCGACATCCCGGTCTCCCTCGAGAGGAACACCGTGGTTTTCCGGCACCACTTCCTCTGAGCCCCTTCTACCCTCCTGATCTGGACAGGAGGGTCGACTCCCCTGCTTTGTCTGGAAGGGGTTCCCGACCTTCCGGTCGCACCTCAGGATGAGGCCAGTCTCACGACGACATTCCAGACGTGGCCTCGTGGGTGTTTCCAGATTCCAAAGGACCCCGATTTCCCGGTCCCCTCTTGATAAGAACCCGATGCCCGGACACCTCTTCGAACTCCACCCTGTGAATGAAGTCAACACGAAGGGTCAGTGACTCGCCCGTGCATCGTCGGGAGAAGACCCCCAGGTTCCAAATACCACTCGACAAGAGGCCTGTCTCCCCGGGAACACCTCGAGAGGCAAGCGGAGTTCCATGTC
>NW_011435908.1:0-524 GCF_000754665.1 Bison bison bison
ATGAGATCCTTGCTGGGTACAATAATCTGGGCTGTAGGTTATTTTCTTTCATCATTTTAAGTATGTCTTGCCATTCCCTCCTGGCTTGAAGAGTTTCTATTGAAAGATCAGCTGTTATCCTAATGGGAATTCCCTTGTGTGTTATTTGTTGTTTTTCCCTTGCTGCTTTTAATATTTGTTCTTTGTGTTTGATCTTTGTTAATTTGATTAATATGTGTCTTGGGGTGTTTCGCCTTGGGTTTATCCTGTTTGGGACTCTCTGGGTTTCTTGGACTTGGGTGATTATTTCCTTCCCCATTTTAGGGAAGTTTTCAACTATTATCTCCTCAAGTATTTTCTCATGGTCTTTCTTTTGTCTTCTGCTTCTGGGACCCCTATGATTCGAATGTTGTAGAGTTTAATATTGTCCTGGAGGTCTCTGAGATTGTCCTCATTTCTTTTAATTCATTTTTCTTTTATCCTCTCTGATTCATTTATTCTACCATTCTATCTTCTATTCACTAATCCTATCTCTGCCTCTGTTA
>NW_011435909.1:0-554 GCF_000754665.1 Bison bison bison
GTTGTTGAGTGTCTGTTACTTATTCATTTTTCTAGTCCCTATAGAAATGTTTATCGTCTTTTCCCCATTCCATTTCTAGAATGTTTTATCACCTTTACTACCACAACATCCAAGTTATTTTCAAGGAGCCTGCCTACTTTTTCTTTCATTATGTTTTCTCAGTTTTTACCACATTCCTTTGCCTACAACACATTTCTCTGACTTCACATTTCCCTACTGCGTTCCTCATCATTTCTTCCCAAACTTCTGCGTAATAGTTATTGCTCCTCGTCTCCACTCCAAGTTGATAAATTAGTTGAGTGTCTAGTGTGGGCTTTGCAGTTGGAGAGACTGACAACTATGTTCTTGAATCTGCAGTTGAGTCTTCCGTCTCTAATGGTGATACCATATCTGTTCATGTCATTTGTAGATGTCTATAGAATTAGTCTGACATTAGGCAGTCTATTTGCTGAAGATTGGTTGCGTTTTTCTGTCTTGCTTGTTGTGTAGTGTGAGGCATCAGCCCTGGGTTGTGTAGGCAGTTGGGTGCAGTACATCTGAGATTAAGAAAGAGG
>NW_011435910.1:0-637 GCF_000754665.1 Bison bison bison
CCCTGAAACTTATTACATGCCTCCTAGCTCATCGTAGGTGCTCAGTATTTACTTAGTGTGTGAAAGACAGAAAAGCTCTTGGAAGCCTCAAGGGGTCACTTGGCTCGGCACTTTTGATCTCTTTGTATATTTGGCGATTCAATTCTTTCCTTTCCTGGGTTGATGTGTACACTATATTCGAGGCACAATCTAAGGCATGAAGACATATCCATACATAGAGGTTCTTGCTTTCAAGGAATTCGTACAGCAGGTTTCTACAAGTTAGGGCATTTCAAATGCTCTAGAAGACTGTGAACGTTCAGTATGCTCCATTTTCATTTCAAAGAAGATCGTTTGACTTCCATAGCAAAAGGTGGACACCTTCCAACGTTGAGTCCAATACTTATACCTTGACCATTTCAGGCAAGTCTTGTGGTTTCCTTCTGGAGGTGTGCGGCTCTTGCAGAAATGTGAAGATCTTCCATCGTCCTCAGACTTTGGTGTCATTTGCAATCATCCAGAAAGCTTCCAGGTCTAGGTTTCCAGACCACCAGCACACACAGTCAGTAGCCAACGGAGTGGATTCCAGGAATACGCATTGTTCACCGGCATTACCGTTGATATTGTTGCTGCACACTCAATGCAGTGGGCAGGGCCT
>NW_011435911.1:0-592 GCF_000754665.1 Bison bison bison
TGAATGACAGCAGATACAAAGACTTACTTCTATCAACCAATACTGAACTGGCAAACAGAAGATTCTAAAAGTAGTATCAGGACATTTTCCCAACAATGCTTCATCCTTTTAGATAGTGCAAAAATTCAGTACAGAAAACGTTTGACCAACAAATGCTTCATTATACAGAGTCAGGCTGCAGAGAAGAGTCAACTCTAGAAAGTTACAGCATGGAATATGAATGATTTCCAGTGAAGAGTTTCTACCAAGTTTCAGAGTTGGATTTGACACTGCCTTTCCTGGGGGCTTCCCTGGGGGCTCAGACGGTAAAGATCCGCCTGCAATGCTAGAGACCTGGGTTCGATCCCTGGGTTGGGAAGATTCCCTGGAGGAGGAAATGGCAACCCACTCCAGTATTCTTGCCTGGAGAATGCCATGGACAGAGGAGCCTGGCAGGCTACGGTCCGTGGGGTCGCAGAGAGTTGGATGCAACTTTCACATTCACTTTTTTTTCTAGGGACAAAAATATGCATCTCTTTTGGGGCTGGAAGGGTAGGTAAGAGTGGAAGGCAGGATTGGTAGGAAAAAAGCGTATTCTAAAACTATCATACTT
>NW_011435912.1:0-658 GCF_000754665.1 Bison bison bison
AGCTCCTTTAGGATCAGCTCCAGAGGCGCACAGCTGCCTTGCCCAGGCCACACTTTTCTGCAGCAGCCTGTATCCAGCGCATCACATGAGAGAATAAGGCCAGGCCACTTCTGGTCCATGGACTCGAACGGTGAATGCTCACTTCAGTGCTCTGGGTTGGTGGGAGGAGGCTTTGTAGGATCTGCATTGCAGTTTGACTCATCCCTCTGCCCAACCTGCTTCCCTCCCACCTGGTTAGCTGACATTCGGTCCATGCCAAAAGGTCCTTGATATTCGATCCTGTCAAAAACCCTATGACATGGACCAAATATGTTCATGGATGGTTTGGTTAGGACCACATTCCAAGGACCTTTTGGCATGGACCAAATGTCTGTGGATCAAACGTCCTATGGACATTCTGGAGAAGGCCAAACGTCCTGGACGAGCCCACTCTTTCACAGGTGTCCATTGTAATAAGCATCATGTGTCTCTAATTATCTCAGTGTCTATTTCCAGGGACCTCATCCTGTGACAATTGTCCTTGTCCCTCTTCTCGGATTTTCAGAGTATGTCAATTTGTATGTACAGTGTCAACTTAGTAGGAACTCTTATATTGTTTCTCCCAATTCCCTACCCATCAAGGTTCCAAATTAGGATTAGTCATGCAGGACATTTGCGC
>NW_011435913.1:0-641 GCF_000754665.1 Bison bison bison
TGATTAATATAATTGGTGTAAGTAGTAGCTTTAATGTTTGTAACCTGGGACCCTTGAGTTAATTCTTTTTCTTGTTATAGCCCACCACACCTTTGCTTTGTAGGAATGCAACTTTATCTAATGCTTTTGGAGGGTGGCTCCTGACCAATCACCTTTAGAGAAAAATAAGTTTTCTGAAGAAAGGGTCTTAAAATGTTAACAGGCCTCCGGGCCAGAAGATGATGCAAATCACCTAAGCTTTTGCATATGATAAGTTTGCAGGAAGAAAGCCTGGCTTGCTGCATGACTCTACCCCTTCCCCCATTATCCTCTATGCATAACTTAAAGGTATAAAAAACTACTTTAGGAAAATAAGTGCGGGCCTTGTTCACCGAAACTTGGGTCTCACCATGTCGTTCTTTCTCTTACCTTCTGGCTGAATTTTTCAGCCTCTTTTCTCCACTGAATTTCCTCCCCGAGCTATCCTCATTCTATTACTCGTTATATCCTTAATTCACATTTTAAGCAGTGTTTCCTGATCTTCGCCTACGCCGTCTAAACTTCGAATAACCTGGATCAGCCGGGGCTGGTCCCCGGCACCCTACCATTGCTCGAGAGCAATGACGCGCTCCCCCTCGCCACTCGCATGGAGACCCGACTTC
>NW_011435914.1:0-433 GCF_000754665.1 Bison bison bison
GGGTGTCCACAGATTGTACCTCACCCTTCACTGAGGAGCACTTAGGCCGTTTCCAAACACATGTCACTGTTAGGATGAAACAATCATCGCCCAGCTCCTACTCAATCAATTTCGTAGAATATGTTTCTAGCACTGGAGTACAATCATCTGCTTTATTCATTCCATGCTCCGTTCATCCACCCAGCCAGCCAGCCATCTGTTCATCCATCCAGCACTCACTAATCAATCCATCCATCCACTCTTAATTCATCCATCCATCCAACCATCCACTCGTTAACTCAGCCAATCATCTCAGACCCATTGAGAAGACAGATGCCTCCTCCACTCCTGCTCCCAGGAGGACCCCCAGCGTGATTGACAGGAGCCTCGTGGGGATGACAGGGGAGACACAGAAGGGAGATGCCTGCAGGCCCTCCTCCCTCTGAACGGTGAA
>NW_011435914.1:3755-4074 GCF_000754665.1 Bison bison bison
AGGAAGAAAGCTCCCACAGGAGTCAATCTGTAGAGATGGACGTTTTCTAAAATCACTGAGGTCACTGAGCTCTTCTTCCCCAGCACCTGAAGTTCACCACTAAACACAGGCACCGAACTCAGTGGTATTCCTTTAAAATCATCCTTGCAACTCTTTCAAGACAAGAGGCGCAGGGCTCCTGAAACTGACGATGCATACACAGGTCGCTTACTTGTGGGCGTCCTTGAGGTCCTCATGGGTGGCTGTGCGCAGCGCCCCCGTGTGCAGGCGGCCCAGCTGAAGGGACCGCGGCCAGACGAGGGTCGAGGTTTCACATTTG
>NW_011435914.1:4174-4581 GCF_000754665.1 Bison bison bison
CAGTCATTTCTTACATGAAACACTAAGCGGAAATTCCATGGTGGTCCAAAGGTTAAGACTTGGCACTTTCACTGCCGGGACACTGGTCTGATCCCTGCTTGGGGAACTAAGATACCATAAGCTGTGCAGCATGGCCAAAAACATAAGTACAGAAATTTTTAAAAGTAATAAATAATACTATGTCTATTATAAACAAGCATGAGATGATCAGAAGGCAAACAAGTGGGAGAAAAGCAAACTGTTACAACTGTCCCAACGAATGACCTATTTCCAACAGAACCATCAGCACATTTTAAGTGGTGGGTGAGTTTCATCACTTCCATTAAAACATCAATTATTCACCAAGACATAACCACACAGTGTTCATTCATGTTAAAACGATAAGGACTCTTCAATACTTCACAGAG
>NW_011435916.1:0-518 GCF_000754665.1 Bison bison bison
CACCGGGACCCTCGATTCCCTCCGTGCGGCGCTCAGTCTGGGCGGGGAAGCACCAGCTTGGGAATGCAGCCTGGGCGCTTCCTTTCCCTCGGAAAGAGCTCTCCCTGCGGGAGGCTTTGGCAGTGTGCACACCCCCAGCCCCTAAGCCCTCTGCAAGGACGCCTGGCTCCTAGGTCCGAAGGGAAGGCGAGAGCTGAGCTGAGGCACCAGTCAGGCACCAGTCACGTCTCCCACACTCCCGCAGCCTGCTCCTTCCCGGGCGCGAACGCTAGAAGCTGGGCAGTGCTTGGCGAGGCTCGCCCAGCCCAGAGCAGCCTCTCGGCCGGGGCTCTGTGCTATCGCGCCTGGGCGCAGAGCTGGAGCTCCGCCGGTGTGGAAGCTCACTCGGTCCTTCCCAGTAACAGGCTTGCAAGCACCCGCCGGCAGCCAGCCTCTTCTCTCCCGCGTTCCGGGCATTGGGCTCCAAACCTGGGACCAAGTACTGCCCGGAGCTCACTGATCATGGGCTGGTTCCCCTG
>NW_011435917.1:0-523 GCF_000754665.1 Bison bison bison
GCTGACTAATTGGAAAGACCCTGATGCTGGGAAAGATTGAGGGAAGGAGAAGGGGCAACAAAGGATGAGACGGTTGGATGTCACCACCAACTCAATGGATGTGAGTTCGAGCAAACTCAGGGAGATAGTGAAGGACAGGGAAGCCTGGCGTGCTGCAGTCCACAGGGTTGCAAAGAGCTGGACACGACTTAACGACTAAACAACGAATCAGCAAATACTGAGAATGGACTGTATGGTGTCCAGTGGATATAGAATGGATTTATCCCCCCACTTTTCCAACAAGAAACCAGTTTTGCAACGATGATGCAGATTTATTTGGCCATTTCTGACCACCTATGAACTACTAAAAAATAAACACATTAAAATTTACAAGAGTTTATTTGAGCAAATAGCACTTCCTCAAAGTGCTTTGAGGCACTTCACCAGCTGGAGCTAGGGGAAAGACTTTTATGAAGAAGACATGGAAGCAAAGCAAAGGAACATCATTTGATTGGCTATAACTTAAGTGGTTGCCTTATCTGGG
>NW_011435918.1:0-600 GCF_000754665.1 Bison bison bison
ATGTACTCTGCATAGAAGTTAAATAAGCAGGGTGACAAATATATAGCCCTGATGTACTCCTTTTCCTATTTGGAACCGGTCTGTTGTTCCATGTCCAGTTCTAACTGTTGCTTCCTGATCTGCGTACAGATTTCTCAAGAGGCAGGTCAGGTGGTCTGGTATTCCCATCTCCTTCAGAATTTTCCACAGTTTATTGTGATCCACACAGTCAAAGGCTTTGCATTGGCATAGTCAGTAAAGGTCAATGGGAAGGGCATGGTACAAGAAAGGCTTCAAAAAAAATTGGGTCCCTCCTGATTTCCTCCAAGTGCTCTGTACTCAAGCTTCTAAACTTGCCCAGGGATTCATTCCCTCTCTCTTTTCCCAACCTCTTATGCCAACTGGCTTTTATTTTTCTTCCAGAAAAGAATTATACTCTACATGCTATTATGCTACTCTTCTTTTAAAAAGATATGTGTGTGTATTATTATTTCTTAAGTGGCTCCAGACCTCTCCACAGGGCTTCCTAGGTGGCACTCATGGTAAAGAACCTGCCTGCCAATGCAGGAGACACAAGAGTCCTGGATTGGGAAGATCCCCTGGAGGAGGGCATGGCAACCC
>NW_011435919.1:0-833 GCF_000754665.1 Bison bison bison
AAGCAGGGGAGTCGACCCTCCTGTCGAGATCAGGAGGGTAGAAGGGGCTCCGAGGAAGTGGTGCCGGAAAACCTCGGTGTTCCTCTCCAGGGAGACCGGGATGCCGGGGAACTTGGTGGGCCGCATCAAGGGTGCCAAGTACCGTTTCGACCTCCAATTCCTAACGTGGGACTTCTCCTGAGACGCTGTAGCGGGAAAGGGCTTCATCTTGCGATGACGGGGGAGCCACGTGGTTTTTCTCGAGTTACGGCGGGATTCTCGAGTTACGACGGGGAATTCAGGCTGCCTCTTGTGTTGGCCCAGGGAAGTCCAATCTTCCATTCGAGTTGCGAAGGAAAGCTGGGGATTGCTCTCGAGTGACTGCAGGGCCAATAGACCTCATCTAGGCTTGTGTCCAGAAGCCAATGTTCCTCTCCAGGGGCGACCGGGATCTCGGGGTGGCATTCCAGACGCACCCGGGGAGACAGGCATGCATCTCGAGCAGAAGCAAAGAACCCCGCTCTGCTCTCGAGTCGCGACGGGTATCTCTCGGAGCTCACTGGGTGGACTGAAGGGAGTCAAGCCTCCTGAGGCGTTTGGAGAGAGGTCGCGAGGTTGGCCTCTAGGCCATGCAGGAGACGAAGGCCCTCATCTCCGCGATGACGGGGGAGTCTCGGGGTGGTTCTCGAGCGGCGGCCCCAGGGTGCGGTTTCTCACGAGGTGCGACGGCGAGGTCAATGAGCCTCTCGTGGGGCGCCAGGGAAGTCGGGTCTCCATGCGAGTGGCGAGGGGGAGCGCGTCATTGCTCTCGAGTCATGGTAGGGGAACCTGGCCTCGAGGCGTGTTGAAGAAGG
>NW_011435920.1:0-519 GCF_000754665.1 Bison bison bison
GAGGGATTGATTCATATCCAGCAGGGCACTTATGCGTTCACTTCACTCTGTTTATCACCTACCTTGATTTTTTTTTCTTTTTTTAAATAAATTTATTTATTTTAATTGGAGGCTAATTACATTACAATATTGTAGTGGTTTTGCCATACATTGACATGAATCCGCCATGGGTGTACATGTGTTCCCCATCCTGAACCCCTCTCCCACCTCCCTCCCCATCCCATCCCTCTGGGTCATCCCAGTGCACCAGCCCCGAACATCCTGTCTCATGTGTCGAACCTGGACTAGCGATCTATTTCACATACGATAATATACATGTTTCAATGCCATTCTCCCAAATCATCTGACCCTCGCCCTCTCCCACAGAGTCCTTCATCCCTAAAGATGGAAATATCTTTACTGAAATACAAATTAAGGTTATTCCTGGCCTTAATAGTTTATAAACTGTATAATGCTTATTTGTAATATTAAGCAAAAGAAAAACTACAGAATATTTTATGATATTCTCAGGAATATATC
>NW_011435921.1:0-509 GCF_000754665.1 Bison bison bison
ATCATACGGTGATCACGTGACTGAGTAGGCGCTGATCACGTGATTGTGCCGTCAGGGATCACTGGGCTGAGCAGGCACTGATACGTGACTGAGCATGCACTGATCATGTGCCGGGAGCCGGGGAGGCATTCCGCTCTGGCAAAGGTCATGAGGAAGGAGGCTCGGCATACGCAAATGCGGGATCGAGCCTCAGGAGTCCACCCGGATATTCTTGAGCATCTCCCCCCGAAAAAACCGGAGTCTGCCTACTGTATTGCTTTGTGCTCTCACGTCTGATTTCACTGGGGGCTGTCATCCACCACCATCTCGCTCTCTCTGTCAAAGAGTTAACTTACAGCTCCAATTCATAAAGTTCCTTGTCATTCTTCCCTTTAACTTCCAGCTGAGTCTCCATCTGGAGCGCAGAACCCACCACGCTTACTAATTATGCCTGGGCTGCTAAGACCCACTCGAGAAGGTGTCTAGGGTGAGGCACCTTTTGCTATTCGAGAGGGCGCCTGCGGCCAACG
>NW_011435922.1:0-584 GCF_000754665.1 Bison bison bison
AAAGAACCCCGCTCTGCTCTCGAGTCGCCACGGGTATCTCTTGGAGCTCACTGGGTGGACTAAAGGGAGTCAAGCCTCCTGAGGCGTTTGGAGAGAGTTCGCGAGATTGGCCTCTAGCCATGCAGGAGACAAAGGCCCTCATCTCCGCGATGAAGGGGGAGTCTCGGGGTGGTTCTCGAGCGGCGGCCCCAGGGTGCGGTTTCTCACGAGGTACGACGGCGAGGTCAGTGAGCCTCTCGTGGGGCGCCAGGGAAGTCGGGTCTCCATGCAAGTGGCGCGGGGGAGCGCGTCATTGCTCTCGAGTCATGGTAGGGGAAACTGGCCTCGAGACGTGTTGAAGAAGGTCTCTCGAGGTCTTTCTCGGATTGAGGCAGGAAACCCTGGCTTCCCTCGACTTGTGCAGGTGACCTCAGGGGGCTTCTCATGGTGGCTCTTAGAAGTCAGGGAACTGGAGGTGGGAGGGGCCTCTCGGGACTCCACGGGGTTTGGTGCATTGGAAGAGGGCCTCATCTCCAGTTGAGGCAGGAACCTCAGGGTTCCTGTGATTTCAGACTCCGATCGCAGGGTCCCTGCAGACTGGGGAC
>NW_011435923.1:0-506 GCF_000754665.1 Bison bison bison
ACTGATAAAGTGATATTTTCAAATCTATTTAAAAATTCTTGCTTATCCCCACACATATGCTTAAACTCCCTGGGTGGCTTCCTGCTGTTTAGAGACAAAGACTGAAATACTTAGCATGTCTGCTTATCCAGCTTTATCTTACCCTGCACTCTTTGCTCACCTGTACTCTTGGCCTTCTTTGGATTCTTGTTAATGCTGTGATCCCTCCAGGTCTAGTGACTTTGGACATGCCACTCCCTTTGCCTGAAACCCATCCACCCACCATCTCATCTGTATTTCCTAATTTGCTCTTATAAAATCTCTTGAATTCAGTTAAAAATGAATCTCATCAAAGTCTGCTTGTTACAGTGTAAATGATACCCGCTGGTTAAATGCTGTCAGGTACCACTTCACTTTTATCCAGTACACGCATTGTGCTGTTTTACAGATCTGATTACACATATTCCTGTGGGATTATCTGATTTGTCTGAACCCAGACACTCCAGACTGTAAACTCAAAGAACAAT
>NW_011435924.1:0-826 GCF_000754665.1 Bison bison bison
AAGATTGAAAAAATAAGACAATCTGAATGGAACAGAGAAACCTTCTATTTTTCATTAGTTTCTGGCCATCTAGTTTGAATCAAATTTCAATTATAGACTTGTACTTAGAGGCCAAAAGTGAAGGTAATTGGGCCTGTCAATGCTACATTCAAAAGGATTAAAGTCTGGGACTTCCCTGGTGGGCCAGTGGTTAAGAATCCACCTGCCAATGCAGGGGACATGGGTTCCACCCCCGGCCAGGGAGGATTACATGTGCTGTGAGGCCACTAAGCCTGTGCACCCCAACTACTCAGCCTGTGCCCTAGAGTCTGTGCTCTGCAGCAGAAAGCTCCACAGTGAGAAGCCTGAGCACCTCAACTAGAGATCAGCCCACGCTTGCTCCAACTAGAGAAAGCCCACCTGCTGCAACAAAGAGCCAGTCCAGTCCTAAATTAAATAATTAACAATTACCTAGTCTACACTTTATTAAGAACTCCTTAATGCCTCTCCCCCATCCCCCACCCCCTCACACACACAGTCTGGTTTGGAGCAACTTTTTATTATTTTCTTATTTTTGGTTGTGAGATTTGTGGGATCTTAGTTCTCCGACCAGGACTGGAACTCGGGCCTGCTGCCCTGAAAGCATAGAGTCCCAACCGCTAGATCTCCGGGGAATTCCCAGATCTCCTTCGTTTTTTTACCTAATGTTCTTTTTCTGTTCTGGGATGTCATTTAGGATGCCCCATTACCTTTAATTGCCACGTCTTCTTAGGCACCTCTGGCTGTGACAGTTTCTCAGTAGTAGACATTTTATGTTATTGTCAATGGTATCATTTTTAAATGTCAT
>NW_011435925.1:0-554 GCF_000754665.1 Bison bison bison
ATCCTGTATTTTTCTTTCTTTAGGGGTAAGGTCATGTAATGTGATTTTCATCATTAGGAATAATTTGGTATAGGATGCCTCAGTATCCAAGAGGCAGTTATTGGTGGAAAGGAAGTTAGTTTTAGTCAAAAAGCTACCAATCAGGGAGATTGCTCTTCTGGGTGCAGATTCATGTCACCCCAAAACCAGATCTGAAGATTCTGCTCGGTCAAGAAGTTTTTTGTTGTTTTTGTTTTTTTAATTTTTTTTAATTGGGGAAGACAATTGCTTTACAATTTTTTTTTTTGGTTTTCTGCTGTACAACAATGTGAATTAGCCATACATATACATGTATCCCCTCCCTCAAGAGCCTCCTTCCCACTGCCCCCCTCCCCCACCCCTCTAGATCATCACAGAGCACCTGGTGAGCTCCTTGTGCTGTACAGCAGCTTCCCACTAGCTATGTTTCACACATGGTAATGTATACATGCCAATGCTACTCGCTCAGTTTGTCCCACCCTCTCCTTCCCTGATTGTGTCTACAAGTCTGGTTTCTATGTCTGCATCTCGGTTTG
>NW_011435926.1:0-519 GCF_000754665.1 Bison bison bison
AGTCCTAGGCCACCTGGAAGTTTTGTATATGCCTGAAGGTTGAACTAAGTCTTTGAATGCACAACAGGTTCTTATATAAAAGTGTCGGAGAATTTGAAGGAAGGAGGTTGTGAAACTCTAACAAATATAAATAAAAAGACTGAAAATTAGTACATTAAAATATTGACAGTTGGGTGTCTTTATTGCTGGGATCGTGAGGGATTTAAATTCTTATTTATGCTTTTCCTCACTTTCCAACATTTCTACAACATACATATATCACGTTGGTGACTTTTTTAGGAGGAAAATCTTGGAAGTCATAAAGACAAGAACTAGCTTTTATCAAACTCCAGCAAAGGTTAATGTATCTGTTTATAGTGACTAAAACAGAGGAGGTCTTTGACCTTTTCTGGCTGTTTAAAAACTTGTAGGTCAGATCCATATAAGTTCATTAATTTGGTTCTGCATAGCTGAGTTTATCTCTTTCTCCCTTATATCTGTAAGTCGAAAGGAAGTTATTCATTGATAGATATAAAAACC
>NW_011435927.1:0-594 GCF_000754665.1 Bison bison bison
GATGAACATTGGGGTACACATGTCTCTTTCCCTTCTGGTTTCTCAGTGTGTATGCCACGCAGTGGGAGTTGCTGGATCATAAGGCAGTTCTATTTCCTAGTTTTTTAAGGTAATCTCCACACTGTTCTCCATAGTGGCTGTACTAGTTTGCATTCCTACCAACAGTGTAAGGGGGTTCCCTTTTCTCCACACCCTCTCCAGCATTTATTACTTGTAGACTTTTGGTATCGCAGCCATTCTGACTGATGTGAAATGGTACCTCATAGTGGTTTTGATTTAGCATTTCTCTGATAATGAGTGATGTTTGAGCATCTTTTCATGTGTTTGTTAGCCATCTGTATGTCTTCTTTGGAGAAATGCCTATTTAGTTCTTTGGCCCATTTTTTGATTGGGTCATTTATTTTTCTGGAGTTGAGCTGCAGGAGTTGCTTGTATATTTTTGAGATTAGTTGTTTGTCAGTTGCTTCATTTGCTATTATTTTCTCCCATTCTGAAGGTCTGCCTTTTCACCTTGCTAGTAGTTTCCTTTGTTGTGCAGAAGCTTTTAAGTTTAATTAGGTCCCCATTTGTTTATTTTTGCTTTTATTTCCAATA
>NW_011435928.1:0-504 GCF_000754665.1 Bison bison bison
AGTATCCTGGCACATCCATGTACTGCCTCCCCCCTAACTCTCAGTCATGTGTTCAAAGAACTTCTGTCCGTTTATTTATTTGTTTTTGGTTAACATTGAATTCGTTTTGTACTATGCTGGGTCTTTGCTGCTCGCTGGAAGTTGCTAGGACCTCTGGACTGCAGTCTCCCATCTCTTGCTGACCTCTTGTTGACCTCTGCAGAATCCTGGTTGGTGGGAGCTTGTTAGTTCCTTGTTCCTTACCCGGACCTCCTGTGGTAAGTGTTTTCTCTCCTCTGTGGCCTGGTAAGGGTGGGTGGTCATTGGCATCCCAAAGGTGGCTAGAAGTCAATGATTTAGGCAGGCTTGTGAATAGATATGGGAGAATGCAATGGCACCCCATCTTTTCCAGTACTCTTGCCTGGAAAATCCCATGGACGGAGAGCCTGGTAGGCTGCAGTCCATGGGGTCGCTCAGAGTCGGACACGACTGAGCGACTTCACTTTCACATCTCACTTTCATGCA
>NW_011435929.1:0-634 GCF_000754665.1 Bison bison bison
CTGAGGTGGATGAAGATGAGCAAGATATAGAAATTGAGAACTTAGAAAGAAATAAAATTCAAAAAGTTCAAACCTAGAATAATACAAATCACAGAAGGAGGAATCCAAGAAAAAAAAAATTATCGAAGCAAGAATTCAAGTGGAAAGTGAATGTGTTCATTGCTCAGCCATGTCTGACTCTTTGTACCCCATGGACTGTAGCTCTCCAGGCTCCTCTGTCCATGGAATTCTCCAGGCAAGAATACTGGAGTGGGTAACTATTCTCTTCACCAAAGGATCTTACCAACCCAGGGATCGAACCCAGGTCTCCTGCATGGCAGGCAGATTCTTTACTGCCTGAGCCATGAGAAAGCCCATAATAATTAAAGGGACTGACTGTCTCAATGGTAAAGTACATAAATCTATAGATCAAAGAAAATACTTAGTGTCCATTCCAGTGGATTAAATAAATAAAAAGAACTGCACACAGCAATGTAAACTTTTAGAACAAAGTCAGATTGGTATTAAATTTCTTATCAGTAACACTGAGTGCTAGAAGATATTTTCAGATACAGGCTCAGAAAATTTATGTACCATAGTCCTTCTTTAGGGAGCTGTGACAATAAACTATAGCAAAATGAAAATAAACCAAAAA
>NW_011435930.1:0-787 GCF_000754665.1 Bison bison bison
GTGGCCTTGGTGTTAGTAACTTTAGACCCTTAAGGTAATAAATTCTTTCTTTGTTGTAAACCCATTACACATCCGCCCTATAGGAATGCAATTTTATCTTTGGAAGATGGTGCCAAACCTTGAAATAATTACTCTCAGAGAAAATAAGTCTTTGTTGATAAGTCCTTGTCAAGAGTCATAAAATGTTAGTAGGCCTTCTGGCCAGAAGATGATGTAAATCACCTAAACCATTTGTATACGATACATTTGCAGGAAAGAAACCTTGGTTTTTGATAAGAACCAAAGACTGCTGACTTTGCATCCCCCTAGTATCCTCTATGTGTAACTTAGGGTATAAAAGCCCCTGTTAAAAATAAAGCTACGGGCCTTGCTCACCAACGCTTGGTCTCCCCATGTCATTCTTCTTTTAACTTCCAGCTGAGTCTCCATCTGGAGCGCGGAACCCACCACGCTTACTAATCATGCCTGGGTTTCTAAGACCCACTCGAGAAGGTGTCTAGGGTGAGACACCTTCCTCTATTCGAGAGGGCGCCTGCGGCCTACGTAAGTGGTGCAAACTTCTTGTCTTGAAGTTTTATTGGTCTCCCGCGTAAACCAAGCTACTCAGCTTCTTTTCTCCACTGAATTTTCCTACTGAGCTATCTTCATTCTATTGTTCTCTATATCTCTAATTAGCATATAAATAGTCGCCGACGCCGTCTCCCCTTTGAATACCCTGGATCAGCCGGGGCTGGTCTTCCGCACCCCGACATCCCGGTCTCCCTCGAGAGGAACACCGAAGTTTTCC
>NW_011435931.1:0-537 GCF_000754665.1 Bison bison bison
TACCTCCATTTTATTCTAAAAGAAGTTGAAACCCAAGGTCCTTTTCCATCTATCATCCTTTTTCCCTCTTTCTTTCTTACAGGATTACACCACATCCCATATTTCTCTTTCCTTGGTAATCATTCTTCCTGAGACACTAATCTGAAATTCTTTATTTAATACCAGTTTTTATTTAATTAGTCAAATTCTTTTCATAATTCCTTGAGAACTCATTCCCCAGGAATGAATGCTCAATGTTTTTGCCCTCAACTCTCTAAAAGCCAGTGGACTTCTGAGCACTTTGGTTTTCTTTCCAGCTCTCTCAAAGCACTTTATTCTCAAGAACATATCCATTCTCATAGCCTCAACAATGACAACTTACCTTATTTGAGTACTTACCATCATAAACCCCAAACTCGCAAAGGTTAATCTGTAAAAAAGATTCACTACACAACTGACAATTTATAACAATTAGTCTACTTTTAAGATCCCTCCCCACTTAACACACAGATCTGCTAATGTACTGAGACAACTGAGGCAGCATACACTGCTTAGCAC
>NW_011435932.1:0-575 GCF_000754665.1 Bison bison bison
CCAGTTTCCAGAGCCCCTCAGGAAGGGGTGAGAAACTTGATAGCTTGGGGTGGTGGTGACAATTACCAAGAGGAGAGGTGGTGGGGTGGGGGAGTCCCTGGGACCTGCCAGGGTGGAATAGGAGAGTTTGAGAGGAGCCTGCCTGAGCCTGTGGATCTCCCCCTGGGGGGACTTAGAAGAAAGGGTTCCTCAAATACACTGATAAATATCCTCTACACTGTAATAGGATTCCATTTGAAACAGTTACAGCCGAGGTGTTATGAGCCCATTCTTGTGTCACAGAAAGCTAGGCTGTTCCTCCATTTGGAAGGTATTATTTTATTTTCCTTGTTCCTAAAAATAGCACAAAGGAAGGCTTCTGTTTGTTCTTGTACCTTGTGCTAATCCTAGAGCAACATGAATATGCTACTGTACACGGATCTTGAAACAACAGTGAAAACTTCCAACACGGGAAGACAATTAATTCCCACTCCTTCCCCCTTTCCTCTTGGATTCCAATGACTGGCTGTGTTTAACCCTAGTTTTGCCTACTCTTTCCCAGAAAAGTCACAGCTAGCATGCATGGATCTACTAGC
>NW_011435933.1:0-551 GCF_000754665.1 Bison bison bison
GTCGCCATGGAAAGGCCCCCTCAGCAGGACAGCCACAGATGCTGCCATGAAAGGGCAGCAGGGTGCCCTCCTCCCTTGTTTTCTGCCTGGGCGGCCACCGGGTTTTGAAACCCATGCACCCTACTAAGTTTCTAGGGTGCAATTCGTGGACCCTTCCCTTTCCCATCCCAGCAGGTGGTCAAGGGCCCGCTGGCCTCCAAAGTGCCAGAAGCAGGGCTGGGCCAGCCGGCCAGAGTTCAGGGTTCTGGCCCTTGGACTTGCAGCGGACACTCGGCTGCTTGGGAAACCGCGCGGCTCTGACCTTCCAGCAAAGGGTGGAGCGGTAAAGGCCTTGAGCCCAAAGGCGAGGCCTTTCTGCGACCGCCAGGTTGTGCCGACAGAGGGCGGACTACGTGGTTCCCTGCTCCACGCAGTCCCAGTTCCCTGACCTGTGGTCCGCACCCCTCCGCCGCGCCCACTGGATGCCGATCCTTGGGGACCCAGGAGCGCACGCAGTGGGCGTTCCCAGCCGCCACGGCGACCCCCGAGAGGACAACGGGGAAGCTCTCCCC
>NW_011435934.1:0-503 GCF_000754665.1 Bison bison bison
ATTGCACTGCTGGGCATACACACTGAGGAAAACAAAATTGAAGAGGCATGTACCCCAATGCTCATTGCAACAGTATTTCTAATAGCCAGGTCATGGAAGCAACCTAGATGTCCATCAGCAGATGAATGGATAAGAAAGCTGTGGTATATATACCCAATGGAGTATTACTCAGCCATTAAAAAGATACATTTGCACCAGTTCTAATGAGGTGGATGCAACTGGAGCCTATTATACAGAGTGAAGTAAGCCAGAAAGTAAAAGCACCAATACAGTATACTAACACATATATATGGGATTTCAAAAGATGTAACCATAACCCTGTATACGAGACAGCAAAAGAGACAAAAGATGTATAGAACAGTCTTTTGGACTCTGTGGGAGAGGAAGAGGGTGGGATGATTTGGGAGAATGGCATTGAAACTTGTATAATATCATATATGAAACGAGTCGCCAGTCCAGGTTTGATGCATGATACTGGATACTTGGGGCTGGTGCACTGGGAC
>NW_011435935.1:0-503 GCF_000754665.1 Bison bison bison
AGCCAATGTTCCTCTCCAGGGGCGACAGGGATCTCAGGGTTGCATTCCAGATACACCCGGGGAGACAGGCATTCATGTCGAGTGGAAGCAAAGAACCCCGCTCTGCCCTCGAGTCGCGACGGGTATCTCTTGGAGCTCACTGGGTGGACTAAAGGGAGTCAAGCCTCCTGAGGCGTTGGAGAGAGGTCGAGAGATTGGTCTCTAGGCCATACAGGAGACGAAGGCCCTCAACTCGCGATGATGGGGGATCTCAGGGTTGTCTCGAGCGGCGGCCACGGTGTGCGGTTTCTCCCTAGGTACGACGGCGAGGTCCAGTCGAGCCTCTCCGTGGGGCGCCCAGGGAAGTCGGGTCTCCATGCGAGTGGCGAGGGGAGCGCGTCATTGCTCTCGAGTCATGGTAGGGGAATCTGGCCTCGAGACGTGTTGAAGAAGGTCTCTCGAGGTCTTTCTCGGGTTGAGGCAGAAACCCTGGCTTCCCTTGACTTGTGCAGGTGACCTCAGGG
>NW_011435936.1:0-551 GCF_000754665.1 Bison bison bison
AAGAGTCAAATACGACTGAGCAGCTGAACTGAACTCATAAAAGTAAAAAAAAAATACTATCTACCACTCATTTCTAGTCTTGTTTTGCTTCTTGGATATAGTGATCCTTACCTGTTTTCTCCACTTTCCCTGTTCCTTCTTTAGTTCAACAGTGATGGATTTAACTGGTTTGCTTGTTTGTAGTACATTTTTAAATTACAAAACACTAAATTAGTGCAATTCACAGATAAAGCAACAAAGGTAAACATCAGTTAATTTAATTGCCCAAGCGCATACAAAAGAATCTAGTAGCAGAAATAGATCTAGAACACCTTAAGGGCCCATTTGTTCTGGTGAGTTTCCTACATTGATCTCTATTTTTTCCCATTATCATATTTCTCCTATTTCCTTCATCATTTCATGATTAAAAATCCTGACTCATCTCTGTCCATTTTTCCTCTGTGCTTGCTATTTGATTTTTAGTTTATTTTCATTTGCTTTCAGTTAACTTTACAGTAACTTTTTGTATATTCATGTGCCTAATACCAGAGTCCATATCAACACTAAATCAG
>NW_011435937.1:0-521 GCF_000754665.1 Bison bison bison
ACATTGATTGATTTGCGGATATTGAAGAATCCTTGCATCCCTGGGATAAAGCCTACTTGGTCATGGTGTATGATCTTTTTAATGTATTGTTGGATTCTGATTGCTAGAATTTTGTTAAGGATTTTTGCATCTATGTTCATCAGTGATATTGGCCTGTAGTTTTCTTTTTTTGTGGGATCTTTGTCAGGTTTTGGTATTAGGGTGATGGTGGCCTCATAGAATGAGTTTGGAAGTTTACTTTCGTCTGCAATTTTCTGGAAGAGTTTGAGCAGGATAGGTGTTAGCTCTTCTCTAAATTTTTGGTAGAATTCAGCTGTGAAGCCGTCTGGACCTGAGCTTTTGTTGCTGGAAGATTCTTGATTACAGTTTCAATTTCCGTGCTTGTGATGGGTCTGTTAAGATTTTCTATTTCTTCCTGGTCCAGTTTTGGGAAGTTGTACTTTTCTAAGAATTTGTCCTATTTCTTCCACTATTGTCCATTTTATTGGGCTATATAATTGTTGATAGTAGTGTCTTATGAT
>NW_011435938.1:0-623 GCF_000754665.1 Bison bison bison
TTACTGTATTTGGTGTTTTTCTTTTCTGGCTTACTTGACTCTGTATAATAGGTTCCAGTTTCATCCACCTCATTAGAACTGATTCAAATGTATCTTTTTAATGGCTGAGTAATACTCCATTGTGTATATGTACCACTGCTTTCTTATCCATCCATCTGCTGATGGACATCTAGGTAGCTTCCATGTCCTGGCTATTATAAACAGTGCTGTTATGAACATTGGGGTACATGTGTCTCTTTCAATTTTGGTTTCCTCAGTGTGTATGCCCAGCAGTGGGATTGCTGGATCATAAGGCAGTTCTACTTCCAGTTTTTAAGGAATCTCCACACTGTTCTCCATAGTGGCTGTACTAGTTTGCATTCCCACCAACAGTGTAAGAGGGCTCCCTTTTCTCCACACCCTCTCCAGCATCTATGCTTGTAGACTTTTGGATCGCAGCCATTCTGACTGGTGTGAAATGGTACCTCATAGTGGTTTTGATTTGCATTTCTCTGATAATGAGTGATGTTGAGCATCTTTTCATGTGTTTGTTAGCCATCTAGCATGTCTTCTTTGGAGTAAATGTCTATTTAGTTCTTTGGCCCATTTTTGATTAGGTCTATTTATTTTTCTGGTAGTTGAGC
>NW_011435939.1:0-572 GCF_000754665.1 Bison bison bison
ACAAAGAGTTGGACATGACAGAAGCGACTTAGCTTGTGGCAACAAAAGCCGCAACAGAGCAGCAACTGGCCTGCCAAATGTGCCCAGACTTTTCTATTTTCTTTCCAAGATGTGATTGGCACTGACTCATTCTTGTTTTGGATAAGTGAAGCCTTATAAAATTCTTGGATTTTCCCCAGTGGTAAAACATTCTGCCTTAGAAATAGAGAAATAGGGAAATGGGTCTTACAGTTGACCTTATAATTATAGTTATTTTACCAGTAAATGTGTTTATTTGGGAATGGCAGAGGAATTACTTGGACATGGCAAACCACTGGCAGATCTGCAAAACACAGGAGACGAATGAGGAAGGAGTTGGGAGGGGCTGCTTTGAAGGAAAGTCCATTGCAGGAAAGTGAGAGTTTCTCCTTGGCACTTTTGGCGATTTCTAATTAGCTGGGCCGTTGATGGGCAAAGAGAAAAGTCTTCCTTCCTCCTGCTGGGGTAGTACAATAAGCTTTTCCTCCCCAGAATTGTAAAATAAGCTGCAGTGAATGGTGTGTGTGTGTGTGTGTGTGTGTGTGTAGAGAGAA
>NW_011435940.1:0-623 GCF_000754665.1 Bison bison bison
TCTGACCTTTCAGCAAAGGGGTGGAGCGGTAAAGGCCTTGAGCCCAAAGGCGAGTCCTTTCTGCGACCGCCAGGTTGTGCCAACAGAGGGCGGACTACGTGGTTCCCTGCTCCACGCAGTCCCAGTTCCCTGACCTGTGGTCCGCACCCCTCCGCCGCGCCCACTGGATGCCGACCCTTGGGGACCCAGGAGCGCACGCAATGGGCGTTCCCAGCCGCCATGGCGACCCCTGAGAGGCTCACTGACATCGCCGTCCTTCCTCGCGAGAAACCGCACATTGGGGCCGCCGCTCGAGAACAACCCCGAGCCTCCCCCGTCATCGCGACTTGAGGGCCTTCGTCTCCTGTATGGCCTAGAGACCAATCTCTCGACCTCTCTCCAAACGCCTCAGGAGGCTTGACTCCCTTTAGTCCACCCAGAGCTCCAAGAGATACCCGTCGCAACTCGAGAGCAGAGCGGGGTTCTTTGCTTCCACTCGAGATGGATGCCTGTCTCCCCGGGTGCGTCCTGGAATGCAACCCCGAGATGCCTTTCGCCCCTGGAGAGGAACACTGGCTTCTGGACACAAGCCTAGATGAGGTCTGTTGGCCCTGCAGTCACTCGAGAGCAAATCCCCAGCTTTT
>NW_011435940.1:4206-4566 GCF_000754665.1 Bison bison bison
GTCAGAGGAACCCTGAGGTTCCTGCCTCAACTGGAGATGAGGCCCTCTTCCAATGCACCAAACCCAGTGGAGTGCCGAGAGGCCCCTCCCACCTCCAGTTTCCCTGAATTCTCAGAGCCACCATGAGAAGCCCCCTGAAGTCACCTGCACAAGTCAAGGGAAGCCAGAGTTTCTGCCTCAATTCGAGAAAGACCTCGAGAGACCTTCTTCAACACGTCTCGAGGCCAGATTAACCTACCATGACTCGAGAGCAATGACGCGGTCCCCCTCGCCACTCGCATGGGGACCCGACTTCCCTGGCGCCGCAGGAGAGGCTCACTGACCTCGCCGTCGTACCTAGGGAGAAACCGCACACTGTGG
>NW_011435941.1:0-544 GCF_000754665.1 Bison bison bison
AAATAATTGGAGACAAAGTGGAAATTAAATAAGAAAAAAAGATAGCAGATACTTTAAAATATAGAATTTCAATCTAAGTTAATTAATAGTTGAACAACAAATGTGACTCTGATATACTGGTCAAAAAAAAAAAGGGAAATTTAAGGAAACCCTAGACTAATGAGCTTCAGTAAAATGAAACACAAACCAAATGGATGCAAAAGGGAGTAATATTGAAACACAACACTGAAAATATCAAGTATAATAAAGGCAATCAGACTCACTTGAGTATTCCTGTGGGTATACGTAATTCACAATAATCTGTATAGCAAACCATTACGCTTCATTTTACAAATCAAATATGAAGAGAGCTGAACTGGAAAAGTCGTAACTTTGTCAGCCAATCATAATTCAGGGCATTTGGGAGATTGCAGAATGGTTTGTGCTGCTACAGCAGATATTTCCCAATGCTTTTGGAGCCTATTTCATCAGCATAATATTGGGAACTATGTAATCATCTTTATCAGGACTCTGCAGCAGCTTGCGTGCTCACGGCAACAGCCCG
>NW_011435942.1:0-597 GCF_000754665.1 Bison bison bison
TTGCCATTTTCTTCTCCAGAAGATCTTCCCGATCCAGGACTTGAACCTAGGTCTCCTGCATTGCAGGCAGATTCTTTACCAGCTGAGCTACAAGGGAATCCCATATTTCATGAACCCTGATTAACAAACACAGATGGTATAATCACAGAGAAAAATGTTTGCAAACTCAGGAAATAATTCAATATACTCAACACATGCCTTTGATCAACTTCCTTTCTGATAACTTCCAATACTTTTCCATTAGCTCATCCCTGCCTGTGGAGACTCTCCCATTTTTTTTTCAATGAATTCAGATTGAGTTCTGTACTCTCTACCTATGACAATAGCTTTACATAAAGTTTTCCTTGCCTATTTAACTTGGATGAAATTTTTGTTTTGACACTATTTTCTATGATGGCCTCCTCACTCCCCAAGTAACACATTTCTAATATTGCTCTGTAAGTTTTCTATCTCCTTTCTGTATACTAAACCAGAGTAAAATATTAACTCAACATTTTCCCTTACCTTTTTTTCATAGGAAAGAAATCCACTTGATGGGCTGGGTCAATGTTGTGATGCTCACTACTTGAAAAAGTACTTCTGAAGATGCATCTTTGA
>NW_011435943.1:0-514 GCF_000754665.1 Bison bison bison
TCCCGAGAGGCCCCTCCCACCTCCAGTTTCCCTGACTTCTCAGAGCCACCATGAGAAGCCCCCTGAGGTCACCTGCACAAGTCGAGGGACCCCAGGGTGTCCTGCCTCAACCCGAGAAAGACCTCGAGAGACCTTCTTCAACACGTCTCGAGGCCAGATTCCCCTACTATGACTTGAGAGCAATGACGCGCTCCCCCTCGCCATTCGCATGGAGACCCGACTTCCTTGGAGCCCCACGAGAGATTCAATGACCTCGCCGACGTACCACGGGAGAAACCGCACACTGGGGCCGCCGCTCGACAACAACCCCGAGCCTCCCCCGTCATCGCGACTTGAGGGCCTTCGTCTCCTGTATGGCCTAGAGACCAATCTCTCGACCTCTCTCCAAACGCCTCAGGAGGCTTGACGCCCTTTAGCCACCCAGTGAGCTCCAAGAGATACCCGTCGCGACTCGAGAGCAGAGCGGGGTTCTTTGCTTCACTCGAGATGCATGCCTGTCTCCCGGGTCGTCTGG
>NW_011435944.1:0-605 GCF_000754665.1 Bison bison bison
CCTCTCTTTCTTTTCTTCTTCTTTTTTAACATTGTATTTTGAAATTCCAAACTCTACTCTAGATTTTAACTTTGTCTTTTGGTATTAGTTATCAATTTGTACCTATATTTCTTTATAATTTTGCGACCTTGTTTGTTTTGTTCGTTTTTTCTCTTTCTTTCCTTCTTCTTTCTTTAACATCGTATTTTGAAATTCCAAATTCTACTCTAGATTTTAAATTTTGTTTTATGTATTTGTTACCAATTTTGTACCTTAAGAACCCAATCTTCAGTATCCATTTTCACTAGGGAGCGAGATTACTGGCTTAACTGCTCTCTCTCCCTTGGACTCTCCTTTTCTCCACTAGGTCGCCTGTGTCTCCTCCTAACCCCTCTCCACTCTACCCAACTCTGGGAATTTCTGTGTGTTCCAGACGGTGGAGAACACTTAGGGAACTGATTACTGGCTGGATCTGTCGCCCTCCTTTTCATTCCCCCCATTTATCCTACTGGCCACCTCTGCCACCTTCTTCCTTCTTCTCTTCTCTGTATAACTCTGTGAACAACTCTGAGCAGTCCAGCTGTGGAGTGCACATAAGGAAGAGATTACTGAATAGCCCACTCTAT
>NW_011435945.1:0-545 GCF_000754665.1 Bison bison bison
AAATGCAAATGAACTTATTTACAAAGCAGAAAAGAGTCACAGGTGCAGAAAACAAATTTATGGTTACCACTGGTGAAAGGCTTGGTGGGGGCATAAATTGGGAAATTGAGAGTGACACATGCATACTCAGTCAGTCACTCAGTCAGTTAAGTAGCTAAGTCTGACTCTTTGCGACTTAGTTAAGTAGTTAAGTAGCTAAGTGTCCGACTCTTTGCGATCCCGTGAATCGCAGCACGCCAGGCCTCCCTGTCCATCACCAACTCCCAGAGTTCACTCAGACTCACGTCCATCGAGTCAGTGATGCCATCCAGCCATCTCATCCTCTGTCGTCCCCTTCTCCTGCCCCCCAATCCCCTCCCAGCATGAGAGTCATTTCCAATGAGTCAACTCTTAGCATGAGGTGGCCAAAGTACTGGAGTTTCAGCTTTAGCATCATTCCTTCCAAAGAATCCCAGGGCTGATCTCCTTCAGAATGGGACTGGTTGGATCTCCTTGCAGTCCAAGGGCTCTCAAGAGTCTTCTCCAACACCACAGTTCAAAAGCAT
>NW_011435946.1:0-572 GCF_000754665.1 Bison bison bison
GTGCGTGGATTTATCTCTGGGCTTTCTATTTTATTCCATTGATCAATATTTCTGTCTTTGTGCCAGTACCATACTGTCTTGATAACTGTGGCTTTGTAGTAGAGCCTGAAGTCAGGTAGGTTGATTCCTCCAGTTCCATTCTTCTTTCTCAAGATCGCTTTGGCTATTCGAGGTTTTTGTATTTCCATACAAATTGTGAAATTATTTGTTCTAGCTCTGTGAAGAATACTGTTGGTAGCTTGATAGGGATTGCATTGAATCTATAAATTGCTTTGGGTAGTATACTCATTTTCACTATATTGATTCTTCCAATCCATGAACATGGTATATTTCTCCATCTATTAGTGTCCTCTTTGATTTCTTTCACCAGTGTTTTATAGTTTTCTATATATAGGTCTTTAGTTTCTTTAGGTAGATATATTCCTAAGTATTTTATTCTTTCCGTTGCAATGGTGAATGGAATTGTTTCCTTAATTTCTCTTTTCTGTTTTCTCATTTATTAGTGTATAGGAATGCAAGGGATTTCTGTGTGTTGATTTTATATCCTGCCACTTTACTATAGTCATTGATTA
>NW_011435947.1:0-577 GCF_000754665.1 Bison bison bison
GAAAGAGTTTGGGGTCGGGGTCACAAAAGGGGTTTGGCGAGTTATTTTTCGGGGCGGGAGGTCGCGCCGCCTGACGTTGGCCTGAGGTCCCTCTCGGCTGGGAGTGCATTCCGCTGCCCCGTGGGTGGGGTTGTCAAGAATCCTTCCCTCCCCCCCGCCTGTCCCCGCTCCCCGCGTCCGTCGTACCTCGCCCAGGGACGTCCTCGAGAAGTGTCGGCGTGTCCTCTTTTCCTGTCCGCGTCGCTGACTGAGCGGAGAAACTGCGCCCTAGGATGGGCCCCCGTCTTTGGCAACGAGTCCCTGCTGGTCTCCCTCGGAGCTTCTAGGCTGCGGCCGGCTCTCCGGACAGCGGGTTGGTTGTCGGGCGCCACCTGCCTGTCGGTCGCTTTTTTTTAGAGGGTCCTGCAGGGGGGGCGGGAGGACCACGGATGGAGCAGGCAGGCGGGGCCGGCGAACTCTTGAATGCCCTGGGGCTGTGGAAGGAGGCTGTGGGGGGAGGGGCACCTTGGGCCACAGGTCAACGGGGCGGGATGGGTTTAGCCCCCTTGGGCTTTTTTAGGTTTGGATTGGAAACCCC
>NW_011435948.1:0-665 GCF_000754665.1 Bison bison bison
GCCCATTTATCTGATAGGAGTATTGCTTCTCCCACTTTCTTTTGCTCTCCATTTTCACAAAATAGCTTTTTGCTGGTCATCACTTTCACTCTGTACGTGTCCCTAATTATGAGGTGGTTTTCTTGCAGGCAGTATATTCTTATATTCATTCAGTCAGTCTTTGTATTTTCATTGGAGCTTTTAGCCCATTTATGTTTAAGGTAGTTGTTGCTAGGTATGATCTTGTTACCATTTACTATATATTTTTGTGGATTTATTTTGTAAAGCTTTTCTGTTTCCAATCTAGATAAGATCCTTCAGCATTTCCTGAAGTGCTGGTTTGGTGGTTCTGAATTCTAATTGCTTTTTGTTTGTCTGTTAAGCTTTTTGACTCCTCTTTTGAATTAGAATTGCTATCCTTGTTGAATAGAGTAATCTTGGCTGTAGGTTTTTGCCTTTCATCACTTTAAGTATATCTTGCCATTCCTTTCTAAGCTGAAGAGTTTCTAGGGTAAGATCAGCTGTTATGCTTATGGGGATTCCCGTCTATGTTATTTGTTGTTATTCCTTTGTTTCCTTGAATATTTGTTCATTGTGTATATTTATTTGTTTGTTTTTATTTTGATTAATGTGTATTTTGATATGTTTTGTCTTGGATTTATCCCTGTGGAACACTCTGGGGTTTT
>NW_011435949.1:0-632 GCF_000754665.1 Bison bison bison
TTGCCTGCTATATGGGGAAGAGACATGTGGAGTGAAGGATAAAACATTGTTGGATTTAAGTTTAGTCAGGATTAGAGGGAGAAATTTAGGATGCATCAGTGTGGATTTGAGGTGAGATTATCGAGAGAGTTCATTCTCAATTTCCTAGGCCTGTGTTAAGTGCTTGACATTGAATTATGCTGTTTCTTAACTATGTAGAGATACTATATACTTTGAATTTGTGCCCTATTTTCTGTATTAATATTTATGAAATTAGTATTTGTGAATCAGTTGTAATGTGCATTTAAGATAAGTTTTTTTTCAATTTTCCTACAAAACAAGATGTCATTGAATAGCTGATGCTTTTCAAAAAGAGCTGTTAACCTTAAGTCTTGGAAATAAGCTTGTTTGTCTTTAAGATACGGAAACACATTTAAAAATTATAAATTTGCCGAAAAAGATGCAGCTGGTGTGTGGTTAACTTAGAATTCCAGTTTAATCTTCTTTGAATCCAAAGTCCATGTTTCTAAACAGTGTAAAATAGTGCTTTTGTAAAAAGATTTGTCTTTACATGTGATTTGACCTAATGATCAGTGTTGTTTTTTTTTTTTCTTTTTCTTTCTTTTTTCTTTTTTCTTTCTTTTTTTAAATAG
>NW_011435950.1:0-516 GCF_000754665.1 Bison bison bison
GGATCGTGTTAGCCATGTTCCTGCACTGTGAGACTTTGCAGAGGCATCGTGGAAGCTGTTAATGCCTACCTGGGTGACAAGCTGAGGCATCTAGCAGCTTGCACCTTTACCCTCGTCCCTATCCTGGCAGGTGCAGATGCAGAACCATCCAAAATCCGCTGCATGCTGATCTTTTCATTTTGGGACAACTCCTACTTCTGGAACACGATGATCGTTAAGGAGTATTACCTTGACATCATTGGTAAAATGTGGCTCCAGGGTGGTGAGTGTAGGTGTGTAAGGAGGTGAATGATCCACCTTCAGAATCCACCCTTGTGTTCACTTTCTGGAGGTTATAGGGCACGATATTCCACTCCAGTCCACTGGTTCTGGGACTATGAATGAGGAGCACAAGCCACAGGCTAGAAATCAGGAGCCTTAAATTTCTCAGCTGGTTGTCAGGCGACTACTGCCCAGAATCGAACAGGATTGCTGAGGTGCGGTTGCTTTGGGCTTGCATACAGGTGACGATTGATG
>NW_011435951.1:0-795 GCF_000754665.1 Bison bison bison
CTCGAATGGAAGATTGGACTTGCCTGGGCCAACACAAGAGGCAGCCTGAATTCCCCGTCGTAACTCGAGAATCCCGCCGTAACTCGAGAAAAACCACGTGGCTCCCCCGTCATCGCAAGATGAAGCCCTTTCCCGCTACAGCGCCTCAGGAGAAGTCCCACGTTAGGAATTGGAGGTCGAAAGGGCACTTGGCACCCTTGATGCGACCCACAAAGTTCCCCGAAATCCCGGTCTCCCTCGAGAGGAACACCGAGGTTTTCCGGCACCCCCTCTCTGAGCCCTTTCTCCCCTCCTGACTCTGGACAGGAGGGTCGACGTCCCCTGCTTTGTCTGGAAGGGGTTCCCGACCTTCCGGTCGCACCTCAGGATGAGCCGGTCTCACGAGACAGTCCAGACGTGGCCTCGTGGGTGGTTCCACATTCCCGTTAGGACCCCCGATTTCCCGGTCCCCTCTTGAGAAGAACCCCGATGCCCCGGACACCTCTCCGAACTCCACCCTGTGAATGAAGTCAACACGAAGGGGCAGTTTTTCCGTGCATCGTTCGGAAAAAACCCCAGGTTCCAAATACAGCTCGACAAGCGGCCTCTCTCCCCCGGGGACATCTCGAGAGGCAAGCGGAGTTCCATGCCTCAACCCAAGACGAGGCCTGACTCTCCTGTCCCCAGTCTGCCGGGACCCTGCGATCGGAGTCTGAAATCAGAGGAACCCTGCGGTTCCTGCCTCAACTGGAGGTGAGGCCCTCTTCCAATGCAACAAACCCAGTGGAGTCCCGAGAGGCCCCTCCCACCTCCAGT
>NW_011435952.1:0-522 GCF_000754665.1 Bison bison bison
TCGCACCTCAGGATGAGGCCGGTCTCACGACGACATTCCAGACGTGGCCTCGTGGGTGCTTCCACTTTGCGAAGCACCCCGATTTCCCGGTCCCCTCTTGGTAAGAACCCGATGCCCGTACACCTCTCCGAACTCCACCCTGTGAATGAAGTCAACACGAAAGGGCAGTGACTCGCCCGTGCATCGTCCGGAAAAGACCCCCAGGTTCCAAATACCGCTCGACAAGTGGCCTCTCTCCCCGGGGACACCTCGAGAGGCAAGCGGAGTTCCGTGCCTCAACCCAAGACGAGGCCTGACTCTCCTGTCCCCAGTCTGCAGGGACCCTGCGATCGGAGTCTGAAATCAGAGGAACCCTGAGGTTCCTGCCTCAACTGGAGATGAGGCCCTCGTCCAATGCACCAAACCCGTGGAGTCCCGAGACGGCCCCCCCCACCCCACCTCCACGTTTCCCGACTTCTCAGACGCCCACCATGAGAAGCCCGCTGAGGTCACCTGCACAAGTCGAGGGAACCGAGGGTTTCC
>NW_011435953.1:0-518 GCF_000754665.1 Bison bison bison
ATGGGGGAGTCTCAGGGTTGTTCTCGAGCTGCGGCCACAGTGTGCGGTTTCTCCCTAGGTACGACGGCGAGGTCAGTGAGGCTCTCGTGGGGCGCCAGGGAAGTCGGGTCTCCATGCGAGTGGCGAGGGGGAGCGCGTCATTGCTCTTGAGTCATGGTAGGGGAATCTGGCCTCGAGACGTGTTGAAGAAGGTCTCTCGAGGTCTTTCTCGGGTTGAGGCAGGACACCCTTCAGTCCCTCGACTTGTGCAGGTGACCTCCAGGGGGCTTCTCATGGTGGCTCTGAGAAGTCAGGGGAAACTGGAGGTGGGAGGGGCCTCTCGGGCACTCCACTGGGGTTTGGTGCATTGGAAGAGGGGCCTCATCTCCAGTTGAGGCAGGAACCTCAGGGTTCCTCTGATTTCAGACTCCGATCCCAGGGTCCCCTGCAGACTTGGGAAAGGAGAGTCAGGCCTCGTCTTGGGTTGAGGCATGGAACTCCGCTTGCCTCTCGAGGTGTTCCCGGGGAGACAGGCCACT
>NW_011435954.1:0-683 GCF_000754665.1 Bison bison bison
CTGATGGATGAAATGCCACAGAATCCGCCACATCTAGCTGGTCTGGTGTATGCATGGACTGGATTGCCAAGACCAAGCTTGGCGTTAGGCGCAGGAAGGCATTTGGGAGAGAAAGGCCAGCAGTGGGCCTGGGTTACAGGGCTGTGTTCTCCTCTCACTGCCTGTTATGCTTGTTTGGGTCCCGGATTGCAGGGTTCAGGGTCCTTCTGGAGGACACAAAGCTGGCAAGTTGGAGAGCATTAAGGGCTCCTGTCTGCCTTGCGCTCACCTGATCCTCTCCTGGTAGCTGAGGGCATCTCACTCTCTCCGGTCCCCAGCGTCTAGCACAGAGCCAGGCATGCCAGGCTTCAGTCAGGGGTTGGGGAATGGCTGGACGGATGGGTGGATCTCAGTGGGTTCACTGTCTCACACTCTTTCCTCGCCTTGGCCCACATTTCCCAGGTGATGTGGTGATACCAGGTCCTGGGTTTGTTTTTCTTTGACAATTTGACCTGGGTTCCTGTGCAAAACCAGTGGTTTTCAAGTAGTGGAGTAAACACCAAACAAATGGCTTTGGGGCCTGTCAGTTTTTCAGCTTCAGTTGCAGGAGGCGGCGTGGTGTGTACCCTGATCTAAGGACGAAACCTGAGGTCTATCAGACCTTAATCTGTCTGTCAGACACGCGAGAGTTCAGACCCCCGTCC
>NW_011435955.1:0-683 GCF_000754665.1 Bison bison bison
CTCTCTTCTATTTTCCTTTTCTTTGTTTGCTTGTTTTGACCACTTCACTGGCCTGTGGGACCTTAATTGCCCAACCAGGGATTGAACCCTTGCTTTCTGCAGCAGAAACACAGAGTCTTAACCACTGGACCACCCAGGAAATCCTCTCTACTCTTTCTATTATCTAGAAATTCTGAGATCATCTGTCACTGTTATTTGAGGGTCCTGGTAGCCCAAGGGGCAGTTAATTAGGAGGGAGGAGAAAATGGTAATCTTTTTCTTCTTCTCTAAAGTATAAAAAGTGTCTACCTGTGATATATGATATCCCTGGTTAGTAGCAAAGATGGCATTTTACGGCCTTGAGGTTGTTGTTGAATCAATTATTTCAGTCTCCATTTTGCCTGCCCTTTGAAAGCAGAATTTGAGAGTCTAAAAAAAGAAAGGAAAACAGATCTGTTGGAAGCATGAAACCAGCTCCTCATCCTCCTCCACAAAAGGGAAGAAATAGCCCTGAGCTAGTTTCTAAATAGGAATAGTGCAAGAGAATTTAGAAAGTGCCAGGAGGAAGGGAACACATGGAGCCCGATTTTGAAAGCCCACAGAGCGCGGGGTGGGCGCCAGAGAGACAGTCATGCCTGTTACCTGCTGTCTCTTGCTTCCTGGCTCCAGCTTGCCCTCCTCTGCCAAACCTCCTCACTCGAGTT
>NW_011435956.1:0-527 GCF_000754665.1 Bison bison bison
TGTTCTACTGTAGTTTACAGTAACTCTAGATGACACAAAACAGTATTTGAAGGTAGAAAAAGGAAGTCATTTAAGACAGTTATTTCCTGGCCAAGAGCAAAGCCAGGCAAAATCCAATTTGTTCCTGACCACCAGATAAATGCAATGCTGGCAAGAGATGCATCTAGAGGGCTCTCATGCAGCAAAGCACACTTTCGTCTCCACCTACTTTGATTTGTGACAATGGGTTACATTCAGAATTTTTCACCTAGAAATTTTAAAAAATCAACTTTATTTATGTGTAACTTACACAAAATAAACATTTCTGGTGTTCTTCATTCCTGAAGATTCAAGTTTCCTTCTAGTACTTCATTTTATCCTGGAGAACTTTCCTTTCTTATACATATCTGGTACCAACAGATTTTCTTAGTTTCTTTCACCTGAAATGTCTTTATTTCACCTTCTTGAAGGGTATTTTTGCTGGATATGGAATTCTGTTTGTAAATGTTTTACAGCACTGTAAAGATGTTTCACTTTTAGTCTCTGTG
>NW_011435957.1:0-552 GCF_000754665.1 Bison bison bison
AAGAGGGTGTTTGCTATGACCAGTGCATTTTCTTGGTGAAACTCTATTAGTCTTTGCCCTGCTTCATTCCGTATTCCAAGGCCAAATTTTCCTGTTACTCCAGGTGTTTCTTGACTTCCTACTTTTGCATTCCAGTCCCCTATAATGAAAAGGACATCTTTTTTGGGTGTTAGTTCTAAAAGATCTTGTAGGTCTTCATAGAACCGTTCAACTTCAGCTTCTTCAGCGTTACTGCTTGGGCATAGACTTGGATTACTGTGCTAGTGAATGGTTTGCCTTGGAAATGAACAGAGATCATTCTGTCGTTTTTGAGATTGCATCCAAGTACTGCGTTTTGGACTCTTTTGTTGACCATGATGGCTACTCCATTTCTTATGGGGGATTCCTGCCCGCAGTAGTAGATATAATGGTCATCTGAGTTAAATTCACCCATTCCAGTCCATTTCAGTTCGCTGATTCCTAGAATGTCGACATTCACTCTTGCCATCTCTTGTTTGACCACTTCCAATTTGCCTTGATTCATGGACCTGACATTCCAGGTTCCTAGCAATA
>NW_011435958.1:0-592 GCF_000754665.1 Bison bison bison
GGTCGCACCTCAGGATGAGGCCGGTCTCACGAAGACATTCCAGACGTGGCCTTGTGGGTGGTTCCACATTCCGTAGGACCCCGATTTCCCGGTCCCCTCTTGAGAAGAACCCGATGCCCGGACACCTCTCCGAACTCCACCCTGTGAATGAAGTCCACACGAAGGGGCAGTTTTTCCGTGCACCGTTCGGAAAAAACACCAGGTTCCAAATACAGCTCGACAAGCGGCCTCTCTCCCCGGGGACATCTCGAGAGGCAAGCGGAGTTCCATGCCTCAACCCAAGACGAGGCCTGACTCTCCTGTCCCCAGTCTGCAGGGACCCTGCGATCGGAGTCTGAAATCAGAGGTACCCTGCGGTTCCTGCCTCAACTGGAGATGAGGCCCTCTTCCAATGCACCAAACCCAGTGGGGTCCCGAGAGGCCCCTCCACCTCCAGTTTCCCTGGCTTCTCAGAGCCACCATGAGAAGCTCCCTGAGGTCACCTGCACAAGTCGAGGACCCAGGGTTTCCTGCCTCAACCCGAGAAAGACCTCGAGAGACCTTCTTCAACGCGTCTCGAGGCCAGATTCCCCTACCATGGCTCGGGACCAGT
>NW_011435959.1:0-864 GCF_000754665.1 Bison bison bison
ATCTCTTGGAGCTCACTGGGTGGACTAAAGGGAGTCAAGCCTCCTGAGGCGTTTGGAGAGAGGTCGCGAGATTGGCCTCGAGGCCATGCAGGAGACCAAGGCCCTCATCTCCGCGATGACGGGGGAGTCTCGGGGTGGTTCTCGAGCGGCGGCCCCAGGGTGCGGTTTCTCACGAGGTACGACGGCGAGGTCAGTGAGCCTCTCGTGGGGCGCCAGGGAAGTCGGGTCTCCATGCGAGTGGCGAGGGGGACGCGTCATTGCTCTCGAGTCATGGTAGGGGAATCTGGCCTCGAGACGTGTTGAAGGAGGTCTCTCGAGGTCTTTCTCGGGTTGAGGCGGGAAACCCTGGCTTCCTCGCTTTGTGCAGGTGACCGTCAGGGGGCTTCTCATGGTGGCTCTGAGAAGTCAGGGAAAACTGAGGGTGGGAGGGGCCTCTCGGGACTCCACTGGGTTTGGTGCATTGGAAGAGGGCCTCATCTCCAGTTGAGGCAGGAACCTCAGGGTTCCTCTGATTTCAGACTCCGATCGCAGGGTCCCTGCAGACTGGGGACAGGAGAGTCAGGCCTCGTCTTGGGTTGAGGCGTGGAACTCCGCTTGCCTCTCGAGGTGTCCCCGGGGAGAGAGGCCACTTGTCGAGCTGTATTTGGAACCTGGGGGTTTTTTCCGGACGATGCACGGGCGAGTCACTGCCCCTTCGTGTTGACTTCATTCACAGGGTGGAGTTCGGAGAGGTGTCCGGGCATCGGGTTCTTATCAAGAGGGGACCGGGAAATCGGGGTGCTTCGCAATGCGGAAGCACCCACGAGGCCACGTCTGGAATGTCGTCGTGAGACCGGCCTCATCCTGAGGTGCGACCGGAAGGTC
>NW_011435960.1:0-803 GCF_000754665.1 Bison bison bison
CAGGGTCTCTCTTCTCTGTGGCTTATAGACAGATGACAAAAAAAGAAGAGGGGAAAAGGAGAGATTGCGTCGTGCTTGTGATACAAGGTAGATACCATGAGCATCATGAAGGGGACCATGAAGACGATGGGACCATATTCAAAAAGGGTTGTCCAGCAGGACCTCTCAAGAAGGCAGCCTCTAAGCTAGACCTGTGGATTGAGAAGCAGCCTCCATTCCCAGCCAAGGCGGCTGAGCCTTCGAGGCTGAGGGAGCAGCAGGCTTGACTGGGTGCCGCTGGGCACCGTGGATGGGGTAGTTCTGGGAAGGCCAATGTGACTGGAGCCTAAAAGTGAGGGGCATGACATTAGATATAACACTGTAGTCAGGGTCCAGCCACACAGGGTCCCCACAGGCCACAGTAAGGGGGTTAAAATACATGCTGAAAGGTGTTTAACTAGGATAGTAACCATATCTGACATATACTTTTTAGCAAAGCTTTCTGGCTATCGGTAGACGAGAGATTTTGGAGTAAGCAAGGGTGGAAGCAGGGAGACTAGTTAGGGAGGCAACAGTCCTGTGAACAGTATCAAGGACTCCATCCTGGGGTTGGCAGTAAAACAAAAGATTCAGCCACACAGATGCGGAATATATGTTGGAGACAGAACCAGAGGGCTGCACTTTCCTCTCAACCCTCAACATAGATGCAACTAACACCATAGGCTTGGTGGCTTAACAAAAGAAATGTGTTCCCTTATAGTTTCTGGAGGCTGGACATCCAAGATCAGGTACCAGTATGGTGAGGCTCTAGTGAGAGCTCTCGT
>NW_011435961.1:0-544 GCF_000754665.1 Bison bison bison
GAGGTCTTTCTCGGGTTGAGGCAGGACACCCTGGGGTCCTTCGACTTGTGCAGGTGACCTCAGGGGGCTTCTCATGGTGGCTCTGAGAAGTCAGGGAAACTGGAGGTGGGAGGGGCTTCTCGGCACTCCACTGGGTTTGGTGCATTGGAAGAGGGCCTCATCTCCAGTTGAGGCAGGAACCTCAGGGTTCCTCTGACTTCAGACTCCGATCGCAAGGTCCCTGCAGACTTGGGACAGGAGAGTCAGGCCTCGTCTTGGGTGAGGCATGAAACTCCGCTTGCCTCTCGAGGTGTTCCCGGGGAGACAGGCCACTTGTCGAGCGGTATTTGGAACCTGGGGGTCTTTTCCCGATGATGCACGGGCGAGTCACTGCCCCTTCGTGTTGACTTCATTCACAGGGTGGAGTTCGAAGAGGTGTCCGGGCATCGGGTTCTTATCAAGAGGGGACCGGGAAATCGGGGTCCTTCGGAATGTGGAACCACCCACGAGGCCACGTCTGGAATGTCGTCGTGAGACCGGCCTCATCCTGAGGTGCGACCGGAAG
>NW_011435962.1:0-544 GCF_000754665.1 Bison bison bison
AGAAAGATAAACTCTCCCTTGAAGAAACAATGACTGAAAATTTCCCTATATTGTTGAAGGAACCACACCCAGGTCCAAGAAGCACAGAGAGTCCAAACACAGAGTAAACCAAAGGAGAAACATGCCAAGACATATACTAATCAAACTAAGAAAAACTTAGCAAAAAGAGAAAATATTAAAAGCAGAAAGGGAAAAGCAACAAAGAACAAGGGAATCCCCATAAGTTTAACAGCTGATCTTTCTGAAGAAACGCTGCAGGCCAGAAGGGTGTGGCATGATATACTTAAAGTTATGAAGGGAAAAACTTACCAGCAAGACTACTCCAACCAGCTATGACCTCACTCAGATTCAAAGAACTCAGTACCTTTACAAATAAGCAAAAGTTAAAAAATTCAGCACCACCAAAGTAGCTTTACAAAACAAATATTAAAGGATGCTCTCTAGGCAGGAAATAGAAGGGAGTGAATAGACATGGAAAAAAACAGAATAATAAAGTATATAATAGTATCATGCATAGCAATAATTACCTTACCTATAAATGGAT
>NW_011435963.1:0-563 GCF_000754665.1 Bison bison bison
GGAGAACAGTTAACAACATTTTTATGACATATTAATAATATGATTCTTTAAAATTCATATCTTTCCTATTAATTCTACAAAATATTACATTATTTGAGAGAGAAACATTAGAAAATATCCTATTACCTAAAATAAATCTATAGTATTAAGTATAGTTTAACTCATTATATAGAATACAAATCTATACTATTAATAGTTACATTTTATATCCAAAACTATGCACATTTTCATAAGAAATGCAGCAATCTTAAAATGTATTTCAAACAAAATGTATACTTTGCACTAGAAATCATGAAAATCCTATAGGTATGGATGTATACACATTAGACTTCCCTGGTAGCTCAACTGGTAAAGAATCCATCTGCAATGCAGGAGACCTCTGGTTGATTCCTGGGTCAGGAAAATCCCCTGGAGAAGAGATAGGCTACCCACTGCAGTATACTTGGGCTTTCCTGATGGCTCAGTTGGTAAAGAGTCTGCCTGCAGTATGGGAGACCTGGGTTCAGTCCCTGGCTTGGGAAGATTCCCCTGGAGGAGAACATGGCAACCCACTCTGATATTTG
>NW_011435964.1:0-604 GCF_000754665.1 Bison bison bison
TCTTTCCAAGGAGGAAGCGTCTTTTAATTTCATGGCTGCAATCACAATCTGCAGTGATTTTGGAGCCCCAAAAAATAAAGCCTGACACTGTTTTCACTGTTTCCCCATCTATTTCCCATGAAGTGATGGGACCAGATGCCATTATCTTAGTTTTCTGAATGTTGAGCTTTAAGCCAACTTTTTCACTCTCCTCTTTCACTTTCATCTAGAGGCTTTTTAGTCCTCATCACTTTCTGCCATAAGGGTGTGTCATCTGCATATCTGAGGTTATTGACTATTTCTCCCGGCAATCTTGATTCCAGCGCGTGCTTCTTCCAGCCCTAGCGTTTCTCATGATGTACTCTGCATAGAAGTTAAATAAGCAGGGTGACAATATACAGCCTTGACGTACTCCTTTTCCTATTTGGGACCAGTCTGTTGTTCCATGTCCAGTTCTAACTGTTGCTTCCTGACCTGCATACAGATTTCTCAAGAGGCAGATCAGGTGGTCTGGTATTCCCATCTCTTTCAGAATTTTCCACAGTTTACTGTGATCCACACAGTCAAAGGCTTTGGCATAGTCAATAAAGCAAAATAGATGTTTTTCTGGAACTTTCTTGCTTTT
>NW_011435965.1:0-538 GCF_000754665.1 Bison bison bison
GAACCCAGGTCCCCTGGACCACCAGGGAATTCACCCAGACAATATTTTGATCCACATGCCACAACTAAGACCTGGCACAGCCAAATAAATAAAAACAATTTTTTTTTAATTAACCGTTAGTTTTGGACTTACAGAGGATTCCCCCAAATGCTAGATCTGAAATTTTGTGACTCTCACTTGACATGTAATATTCCCTCTCAGGTTTAAATTAGAGCTGCAGAGAAAGCCAATAGTTTTAAAACCTCAGGGTTTTAAACCATAGATAATGTCTTCCTGCAGTTGCCTGCTGATACCACTCCACTGGAATAAGGGGAAATAAAGGAGGTTCAGATGAGCCCTCACATTCTTAGCTCCTAACAGCTAAGTTGCAAAGATGTAAGAAATGATTTCATTACAGTATTATAATTGGCTGCTATAAAAATACACATGAGCAGGCAAATATATAAAGCATGGTCACTGAGTCTAGATCTGCTCAAGTTAAAAAATCAACATATTTCCTTTTTATTGCTATTTATTCATGTTTGACATTTCTCTATTT
>NW_011435966.1:0-538 GCF_000754665.1 Bison bison bison
CTTGTTAGGATTTGTCTTACATACTGCGGTGCTCCCATGTTGGGTGGATATATATTTATAATTGTTATATCTTCTTCTTGGATTGATCCTTTGATCATTATGTAGTGACCTTCTTTGTCTCTTTTCACAGCCTTTGTTTTAAAGTCTAATTTATCTGATACGAGTATTGTGACTCCTGCTTTCTTTTGGTCCCAATTTGCATGGAAAATCTTTTTCCAGCCCTTCACTTTCAGTCTGTATGTGTCCCTGTTTTGAGGTGGGTGTCTTGTAGACAACATATGTAGGGGTCTTGTTTTTGTATCCATTCAGCCAGTCTTTGTCTTTTGGTTGGGGCATTCAACCCATTTACGTTTAAGGTAATTACTAATAAGTATGATCCTGTTGCCATTTACTTTATTGTTTTGGGTTCGAGTTTATACACCATTTTTGTGTTTCCTGTCTAGAGAATATCCTTTAGTATTTGTTGGAGAGCTGGTTTGGTGGTGCAGAATTCTCTCAGCTTTTGCTTGTCTGAAAAGCTTTTGATTTCTCCTTCATA
>NW_011435967.1:0-632 GCF_000754665.1 Bison bison bison
CACTGATAAAGAAACCAAAGAAAACACAAACAAACAGAAAACTATTCCACGCTCACACACAGGAACAATGAGGAATTAAAATGTCCATTCCAACAAAAGTCATCAACAAATACACTGACTGCAATCACAAAATAATATTCAATGGCATGTTTCACAGAAATAGAAATATTCCCAATATTAGACTGCTAATATTGAACGGCCTTAAACGGCCAAAAAGCTCTGAGAAAGAAGAACACAGCTGGAGCATCTTCCTCTCCCACTTCAAGCTACATCACGGCCCTGTAGTAACCACCACAGTGAGGAACTGGCAGGAACACAGACACATGGACTCCAGGAAAGAAGAGAGAGGCCAGGAATGAACCCAGATGGACGTGGTCAGTTCATGAAAATCAAACCAGGAATGAGCCAAGAGGAAAGGACAGTCTTCTGAAGAAACAGGGGCAGGAAAACTGGCCACCTACTCGGAAGAACATCCATGAAGGTCATCCTCTAGGCCATCAAACAGAAATCAAACTGAAAACCCGCCATTTGCACATGGAATTCTCCCCACGCCCCCCCACCCCTCACCTCCGAGTGCTCTGAGATGGACCTCCGGTCAGCGCTCAGCTGGACACAGGAAACGTCTACTTCAT
>NW_011435968.1:0-589 GCF_000754665.1 Bison bison bison
GTCCCTGCCATGAACCAGGCTGGGTCCTTCTCTTGTTCAAGCCCCTGACAAATGTAGGTTAACATTAGTATCCAAACAAAAGTGAAATGTACTTACACTCCTGGTAAGAAACTTATAGTTAGCAAATGGTGTCAATGCGTAAGAAGCTGAAAGGTGAAGGCTGCAATAGACTTATTCCCTTGAATACCTATGCAATTCATAGTCCACACAGACCTCCTGTATCAAGAGACATGTCCTCAACAGATTCTGTTGATTTTTTTCAGATTCTGAAGAAAATAGGTGACAATAACTGCAGCAGAATACCTCCAGTTGTCTTTGGAAGGGAGGAGAAACTGTTTACCTGCAATAATTACAATGGAGTAAGTAGTCTTAAGTAAGAAATAAAACTTTACTTAAAAGCTTCTGCACATCAAAGGAAACTATCAGCAAGGTGAAAAGACAGCCTTCAGAATGGGAGAAAATAATAGCAAATTGAAGCAACCGACAAACAACTAATCTCAAAAAATATACAAGCAACTCCTACAGCTCAACTCCAGAATATAAACGACCCAATCAAAAAATGGGACCAAAGAACTAAATAGACATTTCT
>NW_011435969.1:0-503 GCF_000754665.1 Bison bison bison
ATGGCCTCTGGTCCCATCACTTCATGGGAAATAGATGGGGAACAGTGGAAAGTGTCTAGATTTTATTTTTTGGGCTCCAAAATCACTGCAGATGGTGACTGCAGCCATGAAATTAAAAGACGCTTACTCCTTGGAAGGAAAGTTATGACCAACCTAGACAGCATATTGAAAAGCAGAAGACATTACTTTGCCAACAAAGGTCTGTTTAGTCAAGGCTATGGCTTTTCCAGTGGTCATGTATGGATGTGAGAGTTGGACTGTGAAGAAAGCTGAGCACCAAAGAATTGATGCTTTTGAACTGTGGTGTTGGAGAAGACTCTTGAGAGTCCCTTGGACTGCAAGGAGATCCAACCAGTCCGTTCTAAAGGGATCAGCCCCTGGTGTTCTTTGGAAGGACTGATGCTAAAGCTGAAACTCCAGACTTTGGCCACTCATGCGAAGAGTTGACTCATTGGAAAAGACGCTAGATGCTGGGAGGGATTGGGGGGCAGGGAGGAGAGGGG
>NW_011435970.1:0-580 GCF_000754665.1 Bison bison bison
GCCACGGAGCTCGGGGAAAGGGTGGGTGGGTGGGAGCTGTTTTGTGTGGGAAGAGGAGAGAATACAGACGGGATGTCTACGGACAACCCTGGGGACAAACCCGAGTGCTGGACCTTTGGGAAGCTGGGCCCCGCCCCAAACGGGGACACCCTACCTGAAGCCTCAAGCCCTCCCTGCATGGCAGTGACCAAGGGGCTGCCTCAGAGGGAACATTCCATGGGCCCGGGAAAGAAACCCCGTGCCCGGCACAAGTTCTTGTGTCTGGCTCTTCTGTCTTCTGGTCCCGTCTTTCCAGCAGTCCACACAGGAGAACTCCTTCCCTATGCCAGGGGCAGCAGAGGGAGGGGGAGCGGGAGACCGGGGGAGTGGCAAAGGTGGGAGGGTGGGAGGTGCGAAGGTGGGAGGGGGGCCGGAGGTGGGGTGGGGGGGGCGGCGAGGGGAGGAGGAGGTTGGGGGAAGGGCGTGGAGGTGGGGACGGAGGCGAGGGAGGAGGGGAGGGGACGGCGGGGGGGGGAGGTTGGGGGGACGGAGGGAGGGGGAGGGGAGGGGGAGGGAGGGGGGGGTCGGGGGGGAGGGGGGG
>NW_011435971.1:0-560 GCF_000754665.1 Bison bison bison
ACTCGTTCTACAGACGTCCCTGCCCAGTGCTATGTGCTTGTCTGTTTCACGTCTCCCCAGGATTGGAAAAGCTCTGTGAGGGCAGGGACGTGCTTTGCCTTGGTCTCTGCTGTGTCTCTGCTGTGTTCCCAGCAGGTACCCAGTCAGGACCCAGCAGGAACCAGGGCTCTGAAGAGCCCAGGACTTGGGGAAGAAAAAGGGCGATCCTGTCAGCCTTCTGTACTGTGTGGTGTCCGGCCCCACACAGGGGCGATCAGCACGTGTCTGTGAATGGGTGGAGAGAGGCCGGTGAATCTGACGGTGGATATGGGATGTTTCTTCCTCTTCCTTTTGGGAACGGAGAGTGGGCTTTGTTGAACATCAAAATGCTGGTTTAGATATGAACTACGGCAGGCAGTCTTACCAGTACGCACGCACAGGGTCTTTGCATTTCTTCCAAACAGTGACAGAGATCAAAGCTGGATGCGTTTTTAGTTGCATCGTGGAGTGTTGTGTTTATGCTGGAGAATACTTGCCCCTTACGATCCTGAGGGAGAGACGCGCTGACAGACGAGGCGTAC
>NW_011435972.1:0-501 GCF_000754665.1 Bison bison bison
GACACTTTACCATCTGAGCCACCAGGGAAGCTCATGAATAAAATAAGGTATATATAAATATGTCCTAATTTCTTTACATTTGAATTATGTATTTTCTTAGAGGAAGAAGGAAATTTCTGATTCTGTATTATTTCTAAAGAAGTAGGCTGTATTTAACTGAGATCATGGATGTAATACCTCTAACATTCTTGTTCTTTTTCACTTTTATGTGGAGTTTTATAAAGTAAGAGTGTATAGACAGGTGAATAACACAGAAACCAATGAGGGAACAGTTCTAAACAGAATTTATCACACTGAGAGATATTGCTGAAGGAACTGGGGTGTATAATCTTAGAAATGAATTGCTTGAATCCAAAAATATGGACATAGTCTCAATGCCCATTTACTTATTTCCTTTGTTTCCAGCCCTCTTTTCTTTTCCAAAGGTGTCCAAGATACATAGAACTGGAAATCTAACAAGCGTCTCAGAATTCTTCCTCTTGGGCCTCTCAGATGATGCAG
>NW_011435973.1:0-680 GCF_000754665.1 Bison bison bison
AAAACCTGTGGGACACTGTAAAAGCAGTCCTAAGGGGAAAGTTCATAGCAATACAGGCATACCTCAAGAAACAAGAAAAAAGTCAAATAAATAACCTAACTCTACACCTAAAGCAACTAGAAAAGGAAGAAATGAAGAACCCTAGGGTTAGTAGAAGGAAAGAAATCTTAAAATTAGAGCAGAAATAAATGCAAAAGAAACAGAAGAGACCATACCAAAAATCAACAAAGCCACAAGCTGGTTCTTTGAAAGGATAAATAAAATTGACAAACCATTAGCCAGACTCATCAAGAAACAAAGGGAGAAAAATCAAATCAATAAAATTAGAAATGAAATGGAGAGACCACAACAGACAACACAGAAATACAAAGGATCATAAGAGACTACTATCAACAATTATATGCCAATAAAATGGACAACATGGAACAAATGGACAAATTCTTAGAAAAGTACAACTTTCCAAAACTCGACCAGGAAGAAATAGAAAATCTTAACAGACCCATTACAAGTACGGAAATTGAAACTGTAATCAAAAATCTCCAGCAAACAAAAGCCCAGGTCCAGACGGCTTCACAGCTGAATTCTAACCAAAAAATTTAGAGAAGAAGACTAAACACCTATCCCTGCTCAAACTCTTCCAGAAAATTGCAGAGGAAGGTAAACTTCCAAACTCATTCTAT
>NW_011435974.1:0-602 GCF_000754665.1 Bison bison bison
CAACATGCAGAAAACGAAGATCATGGCATCTGGTCCCATCACTTCATGGGAAATAGATGGGGAAACAGTATCAGACTTTATTTGGGGGGCTCCAGAATCATTGCAGATGGTGATTTTAGCCTATTGAAATGAAAAGACGCTTACTCCTTAGGAAGAAAATTTTATGACCAACCTAGATACTATATTAAAAACCAGAGATGATACTTTGCCAACGAAGGTCCGTCTATTCAAGGCTATGGTTTTTCCTGTGGTCATGTATGGATGTGAGAGTTGGGCTGTGAAGAAAGCTGAGCACTGAAGAATTGATGCTTTTGAACTGTGGTGTTGGAGAAGAGTCTTCAGAGTCCATTGGACTGCAAGGAGATCCAACCAGTCCATCCTAAAGGAGGTCAGTCCTGGGTGTTCATTGGAAAGACTGATGTTGAAGCTGAAACTCCAATACTTTGGCTACCTCATGCGAAGAATTGACTCTGGAAAAGACCCTGATTCTGGGAGGGATTGGGGTCAGGAGGAGAAGGGGATGACAGAGGATGAGGTGGCTGGATGGCATCACCAACTCAATGGATATGAGTTTGGGTAAACTCTTGGAGTTGATGATGGAC
>NW_011435975.1:0-530 GCF_000754665.1 Bison bison bison
CCAGTCCATCCTAAAGGCGATCAGTCCTGGGTGTTCATTGGAAGGACTGATGTTGAAGCTGGAAACTCCAATACTTTGGCCACCTGACACAAAGAGCTGACTCATTTGAAAAGACCCTAATGCTGGGAAAGATTGAGGGCAGCCACGACTGATTCTTTTCTTGCTCTGACCTCACAGGGCATCACTGTGATGAAACTCACAAAAAAACCCTTTATAAGACCCTGCTAAGTCACTTCAGTCGTGTCCGACTCTGTGCAACCCCATAGACGGCAGCCCACGAGGCTCCCCCGTCCCTGGGATTCTCCAGGCAAGAACACTGGAGTGGGTTGCCATTTCCTTCTCCAATGCATGAAAGTGAAAAGTAAAAGTGAAGTTGCTCAGTCGTGTTCGATGCTCAGCGAACCCATGGACTGCAGCCTTCCAGGCTCCTCCATCCATGGGATTTTCCAGGCAAGAGTACCGGAGTGGGATGCCATTGCCTTCTTCGTATAAGCCCCAGCTGGGTGCATTGTCCACAGAGCCGAGGAATC
>NW_011435976.1:0-564 GCF_000754665.1 Bison bison bison
TTTTTCCTGATTGACTTTATGACACAGGTCCTCTTTGGAAAAGGAGATTATGCTTGAACAAGTAAACACTAGTTCACTTTGGGAAAAGTCATTTCAAGCCAGTTAGAAATTTTTAAAGAATATGTAGGATTTGGTCCTAATCAGTTTTTTTTCCCCATAAACTTATTCATTAGATGATAGTTCAAAACTTTGACATTGTTCATGTTTGATGCTATGAAATAAAATATTTGGGGTGGAGTGGACCGATCTGTTCTGTGCTAGTGTGCCTGGAGCGTGGAGCTGGTGTTGTGAAGTAATCTTGATTGGTCGCCTCCTCCGAAACCCCTGCAGCTCTCTCCTCCAAAAAGCTGTTTGCTCTCAGTTCCTTCTGCCCTTCCACGTGGCATCCCTTCTCTCTCTTTCTTCAGGCCATCCTGTTGTGGGCAGGGGTCCATAGAGCTGCCTTCCTGGAGGCAGGGTTAGTTTCAGCCTCTGTCTTGGGAATAGGACACACCCTTCACTAGTGTCCACCTTGGGCTTCCCCCATGATTTCTTGGAGATCCTATTTGCTGTTTCATGGCATTA
>NW_011435977.1:0-573 GCF_000754665.1 Bison bison bison
AGTGTTGACCATCTGGTGATGTCCATGTATAGAGTCTTCTCTTGTGTTGTTGAAAGAGGGTGTTTGCTATGACCAGTGCATTTTCTTGACAAAACTCTATTAGTCTTTGCCCTGCTTCATTCCATATTCCAAGGCCAAATTTGCCTGTTACTCCAGGTGTTTCTTGACTTCCTACTTTTGCATTCCAGTCCCCTATAATGAAAAAGACATCTTTTTTGGGTGTTAGTTCTAAAAGGTCTTGTAGGTCTTCATATAACCGTTCAACTTCTAGCTTCTTCAGTGTTACTGGTTGGGGGCATAGACTTGGATTACTGTGATATTGAATGGTTTGTCTTGGAACGAACAGAGCTCATTCTGTCATTTTTGAGATTGCATCCAAGTACTACATTTTGGACTCTTTGTTGACAATGATGGCTACTCCATTCCTTCTGAGGGATTCCTGCCCGCAGTAGTAGATATAATGGTCATCTGAGTTAAATTCACCCATTCCAGTCCATTTCAGTTTGCTGATTCCTAGAATGTCGACATTCACTCTTGCCATCTCTTGTTTGACCACTTCCAATTTGCCTTGAT
>NW_011435978.1:0-636 GCF_000754665.1 Bison bison bison
ATGTGTGACAATGGGAGCCCAATGGGAGACACATCTCTTACCTCCGTTTTATTCTAAAAGAAATGGAAACCCAAGGTCCTTTTCCATCTATCATCATTTTTTCCTCTTTCTTTCTTACAGAATTACACCACATCCCATATTTCTCTTTTCTCGGTAATCATTCTTCCTGAGACACTAATCTGAAATTCTTTATTTAATACCAGTTTTTATTTAATTAGTCAAATTCTTTTCATAATTCCTTGAGAACTCATTCCCCAGGAATGAATGCTCAATGTTTTTGCCCTCAACTCTCTAAAAGCCAGTGGACTTCTGAGCACTTTGGTTTTCTTTCCTAGCTCTCTCAAAGCACTTTATTCTCAAGAACATATCCATTCTCATAGCCTCAACAATGACAACTTACCTTTATTTGAGTACTTACCATCATAAACCCCAAACTCGCAAAGGTTAATTCTGTAAAAAAGATTCACTACACAACTGACAATTTATAACAATTAGTCTACTTTTAAGATCCCTCCCCACTTAACACACAGATCTGCTAATGTACTGAGACAACTGAGGCAGCATACACTGCTTAGCACATGCATACATCTGTTAGCACCACGAAATATAAGAGCAAATCCATTTCAGGAAAGAATT
>NW_011435979.1:0-602 GCF_000754665.1 Bison bison bison
TGTCTTTTTGCTCAGAATAATGATTTGAGGCTTATCCATGACTTGCCTATGTCAGTAGTTCATTTATTATATTGCTCAGTAGTGTGCTGTTCATGAAAATGTTTTATACATTTTTTGTTCCCCTGTTTATAGTAATTTGGGTTCTTCCTAACTTGGAGACTATAAATAAGCTGCTACAAATGACCTTGCACAAGTCATTTTTTAGACAGATGCTTTCATTTTTTTTTCTTGAGTAAGTACCTGGAAATAGAGTTATTGTATCCTAAAATAGATGCTTAACTTTGTAAGAAACTGCAACCAGTTTTCCAAATAGATGGTCCACTTTACACTCCCATTAGTAAATGTGTGAGTTCTAGGTGCTCCAAATCCTTGCCAATATTTGGTTTCGTCAGTCTTTTTCATTTTAGTCATTCTTAAAGGTATGAAAATACATGCCACTATGATACTAATTTGCATTTGCATTATGATTAAATAATGTCAGCATCTTTTCACATTCTTCTTAGCCCTTTTATTACTTTTCATTAAAAGTTTGTCAAACTTTTCTACAATTTTTTAAAGGAAATTATTTACCTTTGTATTATTGATTTATGGATGTTCTAGAC
>NW_011435980.1:0-576 GCF_000754665.1 Bison bison bison
GACTGAAGCGACTTAGTAGCAGCAGAAAGAGAAGACTCCCTCAACCTTATGAAAGTACTAAACTATCACTAACATCACACTTTATGGTAGAACACTGAGTGTTTTACTTCTAAAATCACAATCAACAGAAAGATGTCCACTCTCATTATATTGAATTTCTGTCCGTGAAGTCATATTAGGAAATGATTGAAAGTTATCCAGTTTGGAAAAGAAGAATAAAGCTGTTTTTATCTGTTGGTGACATCTATGTAGAATATCCAATGAAATCTACAGGAACAGAATACCTAAAACTAAGAATTAATTTAAGCAATGTCACAAGATATAGAGATGATATATAAAATTTAATAAATTGCTTTCCTATATAGTAGGCCAATTTAAAATTAAAATAAAAAATAATAACAGTCACATTGAAGTCAGAAAAACTTAAGAATCAGACAGAATATATGAAACACACCAGTGCAAAATGGACAAAAGATTTGAACAGGAAATTCACTAGATAATGATATACAGATGGCAAGTAAGCATGCAGGGCACACCGAAAGTATGGCTCTCATGAGAGACAGAGAAGAACAAGTC
>NW_011435981.1:0-524 GCF_000754665.1 Bison bison bison
GACTTGCAGCGGACACTAGGCTGCTTGGGAAAACCGCGCGGCTCTGACCTTTCAGCAAAGGGGTGGAGCGGTAAAGGCCTTGAGCCCAAAGGCGAGGCCTTTCTGCGACCGCCAGGTTGTGCCAACAGAGGGCGGACTACGTGGTTCCCTGCTCCACGCAGTCCCAGTTCCCTGACCTGTGGTCCGCACCCCTCCGCCGCGCCCACTGGATGCCGATCCTTGGGGACCCAGGAGCGCACGCAGTGGGCGTTCCCAGCCGCCACGGCGACCCCCGAGAGGACAACGGGGGAAGCCCTCCCCCCACCCCCGCCAGGAGCCGACCCCCGCCCCGCGCCGCCCCGCCCCTGCCATGCTCCCGGTGCCTTCCCAGCCGCAGTGGGGATCCCCGGAGCACAACTGGGACCGCCCCCCATCCCCGCCGCGACCCGGTTCCCGACCCGCGCCGCCCGGCTTCGCCCCGCCCGGGCGCGCTCCCGGTGCGCTGCCCACCTTCACCACGGGCTCCCGGTGACGCCCCCGCCCCC
>NW_011435982.1:0-589 GCF_000754665.1 Bison bison bison
ATCAACACAATTTCTAATTAGCCCACTCACTATACTTATAGTTTTCTAACTTCTCTAAAGAACCTGTTTTTAGAGGGTTTAAAGCATCTCGTGCCTCTCACGGTTGGGAGGCTGTGAGCAATCACATGTGGCCGGAGGAGCCTGTCAGGCAGGCTAGAGAACCTTCAGAGGAGTTTGTAGGTTAAAACACTCTTGTCACACCCAACGAGTTTTATTGACTGAGCTCTAGTTAACTCCTTCTCCGAAAGAGGTGGTGGGGGACGAGCCCCCGTAAAGTCAGAGGTGTAGGTAAGAGCACAAAGTAGTAAAGTAGGCAGGCTCTGGTAATGGGAGTAGATGCTCGAGGAGTTCCAGGGGGACGTCCTGAGGCTCGATCCCGCCTTTGCGTATGTCGAGCCTCCTTCCTCATGACCTTTGTCATGGGCGGAGTACCTCACTCTGGCCCCCAACAGGTTGCCATTTCCTCCTCCAGGGGAATCTTCCTGAGCCAGGGATGGAACCCACGTCTCTCATGTCTCCTGCATTGGCAGACAGGTTCTTTACCATTAGCACCAGCTTACTGCTCTTCCCCTCAAATGTTGAAACTTTT
>NW_011435983.1:0-576 GCF_000754665.1 Bison bison bison
TGACATTATTTCATTCTTTTTTATCGCTGCATAATATTCTGTTGTATATGTATACCACATCTTTGTTACCCACCCCTTTGTTCTTTCAGTCTTTTTAATCCAGGTGTTAGCTATTTTGGCCTTGTTCTCTAATTTTGTCTATTTTTCCTTGTTTTCTATTTCTTTGTCATTTTGTTTCCTTTTTTGGAGACTTTTAAAACTGCATTTTCAGCCTTTGTATTGAATTTTCCATTTCAAGATATTTATTTTAAAAACTTCTTTTATGTCTCTGAATGTTTTTTTTTAATCCATCCCTTTCTTGTTTCATGGTTGTAACATGTTTTCTTGTTTATTAATGATAGACTTTGAAATTTTGTTCTTCTGTAATGTCAGTTTCTTAAAAATTACTTTGTTTGAAACCATGTTGAAGACTTTACTCAGATTTCTGGTGTCTTTGGTATTACCCTCATAATTAAAATCTTGGGGTAAAAATGGTAATTGGAAACTCTGAAAATACAGGTGGAAATTACTGACTGGCTTCTGTAGAATGATCTGAATGGGATTTTTGGAGAATCCCAGTATCCCAATACTTTTAAG
>NW_011435984.1:0-713 GCF_000754665.1 Bison bison bison
ATATAGAAGAAGTTGAGATTTCATCTACTCATTTTTAAAGTCATTAGTTGATTCATTCCTTCAATGGTATTTCTTTGAGCAGATGATAGCAAGGAAGTACTGTGGTTATTTGTTATTGGATAAGACAGGATTTGTATCCTCATGGAATGTTCAATCTAGTGGGAGATGATAGGAGATTGAACTCAAGTGTTAAATTCTAGGATGGAGGGCTCTGTGACAAAGGTACTTAAGGACAATATGGTGATGTGTGTATAGGGATTTCCAATGAGGGCTTCCTGGAGGAGGTCACCTATAATTGCATGTCTGAAAGATGAATCAGGCATAATCAGGTGAAAACAGGCAGAGAATAATGAGAGCTCAATGTCTAAGGAATAGCTTATACAAAAGCACAGAAGTCAGAGCATAATAAGTCAGGGGCAAGCAGAACATGCAGACAGTTAGTTGGCTCTAGGTACAGTGCTGGGTTTAGGTTCTTAAGACAGATGAGATATGATTCTTGTTTATTTGTAACAGGCCACCTTCTCCACCCCATCCCTTCCACCAGGATTTTTTTATAGAGACTTGTATATAAAAGGCTTCCCTGGTGGCTCAGTGGCAAAGAACCGCCTGCCAATACAGGAGATGCAGGTTCGATTCCTTGGCTGGGAAGATCCCCTGGAGAAGGAAATGGCAACCTACTCCAGTAGTGTTGCCTGGGAATCCCGTGGACAGAG
>NW_011435985.1:0-589 GCF_000754665.1 Bison bison bison
TTGATTCCAGCTTGTGTTTCTTCCAGTCCAGCATTCCTCATAATGTACTCTGCATATAAGTTAAATAAACAGGGTGACAATGTACAGCCTTGACGTACTCCTTTTCCTATTTGGAACCAGTCTGTTGTTCCATGTCCAGTTCTAACTGTTGCTTCCTGACCTGTATACCGGTTTCTCAAGAGGCAGGTCAGGTGGTCTAGTATTCCCATCTCTTTCAGAATTTTCCACAGTTTCTTGTGATCCACACAGTCAAGGCTTTGGCATAGTCAATAAAGCAGAAATAGATGTTTTTTCTGGAACTCTCTTGCTTTTTCCATGATCCAGTTGGATGTTGGCAATTTGATCTCTGGTTCCTACTACCTTTTTCTAAAAACCAGCTTGAACATCAGGAAGTTCACGGTTCACATATTGCTGAGGCCTGGCTTGGAGAATTTTGAGCATTACTTTACTAGCATGTGAGATGAGTGCGATTGTGCGGTAGTTTGAGCTATTCTTTGGCATTGCCTTTCTTTGGGACTAGAGTAGAAAACTGACCTTTTCCAGTCCTGTGCCACTGCTGTAGTTTTCCAAATTTCCTGGCATACTGAGT
>NW_011435986.1:0-548 GCF_000754665.1 Bison bison bison
CTATGTTCTTGTCTTGCTGGTTGTTTGATGTTAGGCATCCAGGTTTGGAGTTTGAAGCAGTTGAATGGACGGATCTAGATGCTGAGATGAGGAGTACTGGGAGAGCTCAGAGCAATAAATATTCCTTGGGGCCTGAGGCTCTGTTAGTCTAGTGTTTGGGCTCAGGGCTCCCATTGCAGGACTCCTGTTGGGGGCCAGAATGAGGTACTCGCCCGTGGCAAAGGTCATGAGGAAGGAGGCTCGACATATGCAAAGGCGGGATCAAGCCTCAGGAGTCCCCCTGGAAATCCTCGAGCGTCTACCCCCATAACCAGAGCCTGCCTACTTTACTACTTTGTGCTCTCACCTACACCTCTGACTTTATGGGGGGCTGTCCCCCACCACCTCTTTCGGAGAAGGAGTTAACCTAGAGCTCCAGTTAATCAAAACTCCTGGGTGTGACAAGAGTGTTTTACCTACAAACTCCTCTGAAAGTTCTCTGGCCTGCCTGACAGGCTTGTCCGGCACATGTGATTGCTCACAGCCTCCAACTGTGAGAGGCATGAGAT
>NW_011435987.1:0-636 GCF_000754665.1 Bison bison bison
TTGATGCGACCCACAAAGTTCCCGGACATCCCGGTCTCCCTCGAGAGCAACACAGAGGTTTTCCAGCACCACTTCCTCTGAGCCCCTTCTACCCTCCTGATCTGGACAGGAGGGTCAACTCCCCTGCTTTCTCTGGAAGGGTTCCCGAACTTCCGGTCGCACCTCAGGATGAGGCCGGTCTCACGAAGACATTCCAGACGTGGCCTCGTGGGTGGTTCCACATTCCGTAGGACCCCGATTTCCCGGTCCCTCTTGAAAACGACCCGATGCCCGGACACCTCTCCGAACTCCACCCTGTGAATGAAGTCAACACGAAGGACAGTGACTCGCCCGTGCATCGTCCGGAAAAAATTCCCAGGTTCCAAATACAGCTCGACAATTGGCCTCTCTCCCCGGGAACACCTCGAGAGCCAAGCGGAGTTCCATGCCTCAACCCAAGCCGAGGCCTGACTCTCCTGTCCCCAGTCTGCAGGGACCCTGCGATCGGAGTCTGAAATCAGAGGTACCCTGCGGTTCCTGCCTCAACTGGAGATGAGGCCCTCTTCCAATGCACCAAACCCAGTGGGGTCCCGAGAGGCCCCTCCCACCTCCAGTTTCCCTGGCTTCTCAGAGCCACCATGAGAAGCTCCCTGAGGT
>NW_011435988.1:0-635 GCF_000754665.1 Bison bison bison
ATATCCTTAATTAACGTTTAATTAAGCAATTGTTTCCTGATCTTCGCCGACGCCATCCCCGCTTCGAATACCCTGGATCAGCCGGGGCTGGTCCCCGGCAAGTGGCGCCCGAACAGGCTGATTCGAAGGTAGGTACCTCAGAAAAAGTGTTGAGAAAGTGTTGAATTGAAAAAGTGTTCAGAAAGTGTTCAATTTACGGGATGGATAGGCCCTCACCCAGGGTGCTGCGGACCCCCCTTTAGGACAGACAGGGCGAGTAGTGGTGGGAAGTGTTAAAGGGTTTGAGAGAAACCCGGTTTTTATTGAAAGTGTCAAAGGGGTTTGAGAGAAAACCCGGTTTCTAGAGTTAAAAGGCCAAAGAAAAGCCTGATCTTTTAAAAGCTAAAAGCTTTATCTTCTATTATACTTAATTTTCTGACATGGGTAACACTGAAACTAAGAATGGCAACTCTTTATACAAGTAATCTTGAAACTGTTAAAGAGGCTACTGTTAATTTAGATACTTGGGTGAAGGTAAAAAACAACTAAAAACTTATCCTATAAATATGATTAAAAATGTTCTGGACCCTCATCATGAGGCTGTGGGATAGCCTATGGGAGAGGCTATAGCGGTGGATGGTAGTGGGTCTCCACCT
>NW_011435989.1:0-737 GCF_000754665.1 Bison bison bison
GATTGTTGACAAAGCTGAGCCTTTTCTCTTGATGCCTTGTAACCACAGCCTGCCAGAAAGTTTAAGAAATCTTCTGAGGCTTGCGAACAAGCTTCCTCTGTCTCAGCACAGAGCAAAATATCATCTACATATTGTAACACCACTGCTTCAGAGCTGTTAAAGTTTTGTAAATCCCGTGACAAACTTTGTCCGAATAAGTGAGGACTGTCACGAAATCCCTGGGGCAAAACTGTCCAGGTTAACTGAGAAGCTGGCTGCGTAGGGTCTTCAAAGGCAAATAGGAATTGACTTTCTTCTGCCAAAGGCACTGAATAGAAGGCATCCTTAAATCAATTACTGAGAAATATTTGGCCCGTTCAGGAATTTCAGACAATAGAGTGTAAGGATTAGGCACCACGGGGTGTAAAGGAACTACAGCCTCATTTATTATTCGTAAATCTTGAACTAGTCTCCATTTACCATTTGATTTCTTTATACCCAAAATAGGAGTGTTGCAAGGACTGTTACAGGGAATTAATAGTCCCTGTTCCTTTAAATTTTCGATGATGGGTTTTAACCCTTCTTTAACTTCAGGTTTCAGTGGATACTGCTTCTTATGTGGAAATACGTGTGGGTCTTTGAGCTTAACAACTACAGGAATAGCATTTTGTGCTCGACCCACAGATTTTCCATCAGCCCATACTCTAGGATTTACATTTTGTTCAACTAAAGGGAGAGAAAGGGAGGGCTCCATATTC
>NW_011435990.1:0-508 GCF_000754665.1 Bison bison bison
TTACTCTTGAAAGATACTTTTGCTGACTATAGAATTAAAAGATGGCAGTTTTTTCTTCCAGTAAATTTGATTGCATAATTCTACCATTTTCTGTCTTCCATTATATTGGGAAATTAGCTCTCAATTGAACCATGGCCTCTTTGAACATAATTTGTCTTTTTTTTTATTGGCCTTTTAAATGATTTATCTATTTTTAGTTTTCTTTACCATCTCTAAGATGAGTCTAGGTATGGATTTTCTCCCATCTATCTAGCTTGGGATTTAGTGGACTTCTTGAATCTACATATTGGTCTTTTTCAACATTTCGGTAGAATCCTCAGCTATCATTTTTTTAGATATTGCCTCTGACTCATCTCTTTGCCCTCAAGGCTCCAATGATATCAGCTCTTTCTCCTCCATGTCTCTTAACTTCACTTGTATACTTAAGAAATTTCTAAATTTAGCTACTATACCTCTTATTGTTAGATGTTCTTTTGGATCTTACGAAATCTTCTATACGACTTCCCCC
>NW_011435991.1:0-576 GCF_000754665.1 Bison bison bison
TGACTATTTAAGGGATAAATTCCCCATTTCCTCCTTAGTCTGATATATTCGGCTTCAACGTCAGCTAGAGGTTGGGTTAAGGAAAGGCTACTTGCAGGTTTAAATCAAAAATATTGATATTAATGGGAATAAAAATAGTCATGGTGGCAGTTAATGATGTGGACAAGCATGTGCTAGGCACTAAAAATGAAATACTATATATAAAATCTTTCTTACACACAGGCACCTTTGAAAGATGCATTACTATTTGCCTTGTGTATCAGGAAACTTATTTGCTGATGATAGCCCTAATCGATAGGAAACCTAGGAACTGAACCTAGCCTGAATCTAAAGCCCATCATTTTCGCTGTATCATTCACCTCTGACTTGTCTCTGTTAAAGGACTGTTTATCCAATCAAAGCTATCTTTCTCCTTCTACCTGCATTAAAAATGAAAATATCAAAATCTACTAAAATGAAAACCTATGAGCCCACAGGATCTGGTGACAATGAGTCAATAATCTACCTTTTTGTGGTCTGTTGTTATTTAGTCGTCTTATGTTGTATCTGACTCTTTTGCAATCTAATAACATCAGC
>NW_011435992.1:0-589 GCF_000754665.1 Bison bison bison
TAGAACATCTCCTGCCTCTCACAGTTGGGAGGCTCTGAACAATCACATGTGGCCGGAAAAACCTACTCAGGCAGGCTAGAGGCTTTCCAAAGGAGTTTGTAGGTTAAACACTGTCACACCCAGGAATTATTAACTGGAAATGTAAGCTAACTCTTTTTTCAGAGAGAGGTAGTGGGGGAGAGCCCCCTGTAAAGTCAGAGGTTTAGGTGAAAGCGCAGGCAGAAAGTAGGCAGACTCTGGTTTTGGGGGTATATGCTCGAGAATTTCCAGGGGGACTCCTGAGGCTCGATCCCGCCTTTGCGTATGCCGAGCCTCCTTCCTCATGACCTTTGTCATGGGCGGAGTTCCTCACTGGCTCCCAGCAGTGACAGAATTCCAGATGAGCTATTCCAGATCCTGAAAGATGATGCTGTGGAAAGTGCTGCACTCAATATGCAACATGCAATATGAACTCAATATGCAATATGCCGGCTCACGGCAGTAGGGGAATCGTGGCCTCGAGACGTGTTGAAGAAGGTCTCTCGAGGTCTTTCTCGGGTTGAGGCGGGAAACCCTGGTGTCCCGCGACTTGTGCAGGTGACCTCAGGGC
>NW_011435993.1:0-513 GCF_000754665.1 Bison bison bison
TATACTTTATTGTGTTATACAGACCAGGCTTGAAATTTTGGTGTATTGACACCAAGTAGGACCCTGTGTTAGGGGAAACATCCTGGCTGAAACCACCCGCACTAGCCAGGCCCCATGGTAACCATTTGCATGAATTATTTTATAACAGGAGGTCCTGGTAAGGAAACTGGAACTAACAAGTCACCACCACCAGAAGAGTTCGGAAAGGGTTAAAAGGAGATGCCACGTGTCCTACCACCTCCCAGAATCCTCCTTATTGGCATCCATCTTGGCTGAGCAACGCGTGTGCCTACAGAAAGGACCCTGAGACAGAGTGATTGGCCAAAGACAACCTGGAAACTAATCCCATTACCATAAAGACTGCAAGCCACGTGGCAGATTAGTCTTGCTAGGGTTCCCTTACCTCCTGCTGTCCACATGGTGGCCCTTCCCAATAAAGTCTCTTGTTTTGTCAGCACATGGGGGTCCTCAGACAATTCACTTCTGAGTATTAGACAAGAACCCCCTTTCGGG
>NW_011435994.1:0-511 GCF_000754665.1 Bison bison bison
ACGGACGAGAGGAGTGAGATGGCTGGATGGCATCACTGACTCGATGGACGTGAGTCTGAGTGAACTCAGGGAGTTGGTGGATGGACAGGGAGGCCTGGCGTGCTGCGATTCATGGGGTCCCAAAGAGTCAGACATGACTGAGTGACTGATCTGATCTGATCTGATCTGAAGGGGAAGGTTCATAGCAATACCGGCTTACCTCAAGAAACAAGAAAAAAGTCAAATAAATAACCTAACTCTACACCTAAAGCAACTAGAAAAGGAAGAAATGAAGAACCCCAGGAATAGTGGAAGGAAAGAAATCTTAAAAATTAGGGCAGGAATAAATGCAAAAGAAACAAAAGAGACCATAGCAAAAATCAACAAAACCAAAAGCTTAGTTCTTTGAGAAGATAAATAAAATTGACAAACCATTAGCCAGACTCATCAAGAAACAAAGGGAGGAAATCAAATCAACAAAATTAAAAATGAAAAATGGAGAAGATCACAACAGACAACACAGAAATACAAA
>NW_011435995.1:0-508 GCF_000754665.1 Bison bison bison
TCACCTCCACTAGCTTTGTTCGTAGTGATGCTTTCTAAGGCCCACCTTGACTTCACATTCCAGGATGTCTGGCGTCTAGGTCAGTGATCACACCATCGTGATTATCTGGGTCGTGAAGATCTTTTTTGTACAGTTCTTCTGTGTATTCTTGCCATCTCTTCTTAATATCTTCTGCTTCTGTTAGGTACATACCATTTCTGTCCTTTATCGAGCTCATCTTTGGTATCTCTGATTATCTTGAAGAGATCCCTAGTCTTTCCCATTCTGTTGTTTTCCTCTATTTCTTTGCATTGATTGCTGAAGAAGGCTTTCTTATCTCTTCTTGCTATTCTTTGGAACTCTGCATTCAGATGCTTATATCTTTCCTTTTCTCCTTTGCTTTTCACTTCTCTTCTTTTCACAGCTATTTGTAAGGCCTCCCCAGACAGCCATTTTGCTTTTTTGCTATTTCTTTCCCTGGGATGGTCTTGATCCCTGTCTCTGTACATGTCATGAACCTCATTCCATA
>NW_011435996.1:0-624 GCF_000754665.1 Bison bison bison
CTCGAGATGAATGCCTGTCTCCCCGGGTGCGTCTGGAATGCAACCCCGAGATCCCGGTCGCCCCTGGAGAGGAACATTGGCTTCTGGACACAAGCCTAGATGAGGTCTATTGGCCCTGCAGTCACTCGAGAGCAATCCCCAGCTTTCCTTCGCAACTCGAATGGAAGATTGGACTTCCCTGGGCCAACACAAGAGGCATCCCGAATTCCCCGTCGTAACTCGAGAATCCCGCCGCAACTCGAGAAAAACACGTGGTCCCCCGTCATCGCAAGATGAAGCCCTTTCCCGCTACAGCGTCTCACGAGAAGTCCCACGTTAGGAATTGGAGGTCGAAACGGTACTTGGCACCCTTGATGCGCCCCCACCAAGTTCCCCGGCATGCCGGTCTCCCTGGAGAGGAACACCGAGGTTTTCCGGCACCACTTCCTCTGAGCCCCTTCTACCCTCCTGATCTCCACAGGAGGGTCGACTCCCCTGCTTTGTCTGGAAGGGGTTCCCGACCTTCCGGTCGCACCTCAGGATGAGGCCGGTCTCACGACGACATTCCAGACGTGGCCTCGTGGGTGCTTCCACATTGCGAAGCACCCCGATTTCCCGGTCCCCTCTTGGTAAGAACCCGATGCC
>NW_011435997.1:0-577 GCF_000754665.1 Bison bison bison
CATTATGTTATTGAAAAGCAACTTAGAATATATATCAAAAGTTTTTTTTTTAATGTGCATAATATTTGGTTCAGCTGAGAGGTGATCTGATTTTTTTCAGTATTCAAAACCAATTTTTGACCCATTCTAAATTTGTCATCATTTTTTTTTGCTTTTCTTGCTACCTGTAGTAGGGTATTTTTGTGTCCCTTGGCTTGTTATTTAATCAACAGCCAGTAAATCATTGATTCAAGTAGTAGTATTGTCAGCACACATTCATAGATTTAGCACTTAATGTTCCCATACATAAATAACATGCGACAGACTTTAAAATAACATTGCAGCATTTATAATACTTTACTACTTTTTTTGTTTTGTTTTTGTTTTTTGACCTACGCTTTTGCAGCTTGTGGGACCTTAATTCCCTGACCAGTGATGAAATGCGAGCTCCCTGACATAGAAGTGTGGAGTCCTAATCACTGGATTGCCAGGGAAGTCCCTATAATATTGTATTTTTAAACAGTTCAGGTAATTTTATTCTGTTCCTGTATGTATATTTTTGACTAGAAGTGGGAGACTATATGCTGTTTTGTAAACC
>NW_011435998.1:0-587 GCF_000754665.1 Bison bison bison
GTCCATGTTCAGAGTGGCCGCAGGCCGGTGACCCTGCACAGGACCAGGCAGAGCTGCTGCTCAGACTGTTCTCGCCACGTCAGCCCAGGCCGAGGTGCCCATTCCTGTCGGCCGAGCGGGATGCTCCGGGGGAAAGGCAGGGGGTGTATGGGACAACCAGCAAACGCAAGTGGTGTCACCTGCCCATTTGACGCCAAGACAGACAGCTTTGTGGGCCGTGTTTGAGCACAGATGAGCTCAGAAAGATGGTCTTTCCACGTTCCTGCAGGAAGTATGGAACGGTTATAGATTAATATTTTTATTTTTACAGCAAGTTGTCAGGTAAAAGTGATTTTTTTTTATGCGACAAGTTGACTTGATGTAAATGGTCAATTCTGTCCATCAACTTGTTATCAACAGTGAAAAACTTTCCAGATGTATGAGTAGAAGTGAAGCTGGAGAGTTTACTTCCTGTAAGAATCTTGTATTTTAATTGAAAATAATTTTATTGCATAATCGTGAATTTAAACGCTATATAAAAACATCCACCACACATTAGGGGAGAAGAGCAGAAACTGAATTCTAGGTTAATGCAGCACATTGACATG
>NW_011435999.1:0-506 GCF_000754665.1 Bison bison bison
GGGCAAGAGCAGCAGTGAAGGCTGCCTCTCTGCAAGACCATTAGGAGTGTCTGAACACAACAGTTCACAGTCCCCCTGCGTCTGTGAATCATAGAGTCTTTTGTTTTTAAGCTGTGACAGCTAATACCAGCGCTCACAACTATTTCCATTCTGTTATACCAATTTCTATGATGTCTTGTTTCCCAGAAGCCATTTCTCTGTATTGGTGACCCTGTCATGCTGATGGAGGAACTCTGACGAATTCTTCCTAGGGCTAGGGCTAGGAAAACAGGAAAAAAACCAGACATAACTTGTCTTTAATGCCAACCATTCCCAACAACCGAGACCAGTTCTTTCTAGATCCTTTCCAGGAATCTCTAGGTTCAAGGGCCCTGTGCTGAGTATTCACCATTAGTTGTTATGAAGTGAGGTGTTAGTTAAAAGACTCTCCAGAACCAAAATGCCAACAAAATCCCCAAACTTTGTATTTCCAAATGTACAACTTCTGGCAGAATGATCCAGGTAAA
>NW_011436000.1:0-760 GCF_000754665.1 Bison bison bison
CTCAGAGGAAGTGGTGCCAGAAAACCTCGGTGTTCCTCTCGAGGGAGACCGGGATGTCGGGGCACTTTGTGGGTCGCATCAAGGGTGCCAAGTACCATTTCGACCTCCAATACCTAACGTGGACTTCTCCTGAGACACTGTAGCGGGAAAGGGCTTCATCTTGCGATGACGGGGAACCACGTGGATTTTCTCGAGTTGCGGCGGAATTCTCGAGTTACGACGGGGAATGCAGGATGCCTCTTGTGTTGGCCCAGGGGAGTCCAATCTTCCATTCGAGTTGCGAAGGAAAGCTGGGGATTGCTCTCGAGTGACTGCAGGGCCAATAGACCTCATCTAGGCTTGTGTCCAGAAGCCAATGTTCCTCTCCAGGGGCACAGGGATCTCGGGGTTGCATTCCAGACGCACCGGGCGAGACAGGCAGCCATCTCGAGTGGAAGCAAAAAGAAACCCCGCTACTGCTCTCGAGTCGCGACGGGTATCTCTTGGAGCTCACTGGGTGGACTAAAAGGGGGTCAAGCCTCCTGAGGCGTTTTGGAGAGAGGTCGCGAGATTGGCCTCTAGGCCATGCAGGAGACGAAGGCCCTCATCTCCGCGATGACGGGGGAGTCTCGGGGTGGTTCTCGAGCGGCGGCCCCAGGGTGCGGTTTCTCACGAGGTACGACGGCGAGGTCAGTGAGCCTCTCGTGGGGCGCCAGGGAAGTCGGGTCTCCATGCGAGTGGCGAGGGGGAGCGCGTCATTGCTCTCGAGTCATGGGAGGGG
>NW_011436001.1:0-538 GCF_000754665.1 Bison bison bison
ATCATTGACCTTCTCCCCTATCACTGTCTCCTCAACTCTGTTTCAGCCACACTGACCCCCTTGCTGTCAGGCCATTTGCACCTGCTGTGCTCTGAGCCCAGAAGGCTCACCCTCACCTCCTTCAGGCCTTTGCTCATAGTCACTTAATCAGTATAGTCTTCCCCAAATATCCTATTTAAAATAAAACACACACACACACACACACACACCACTATTTAACCTCTTTCTTCCTTTACTTTGATCTACAGTACTTATCACCAGCTTACTTTGTGTTTTACACGTTTATTGTATTTATGGTCTGTCTCTTCCCTGGAATGTAAGTTCAGGGAGGGCAGGGTATTTTTGTAAGTCTTTGTTCGCTGCTCTCTTCCGGGAACACTACCTGACGCATAGCAAGCGCTCAATAGACGTGTGCTGGGCAGATTCACTGCCTTAGGCGGCTGACAGTCCTACGTGACCCCAGAGGATGACCAGCAATGGCTGGGGAGAGGTTGGTGAGGCCACGAGGAAGTCAGAAAGGTGATGTCAGGCTGGCTGG
>NW_011436002.1:0-721 GCF_000754665.1 Bison bison bison
CTAAAGAATCCACCAGAAAATTACTAGAAATAATCAATGACTACAGTAAAGTTGCAGGATATAAAATCAACACACAGAAATCCCTTGCATTCCTATACACTAATAATGAGAAAACAGAAAGAGAAATTAAGGAAACAATTCCATTCACCATTGCAACGGAAGAATAAAATACTTAGGAATATATCTACCTAAAGAAACTAAAAGACCTATATATAGAAAACTATAAAACACTAGGTGAAAGAAATTAAGAGGACACTAATAGATGGAGAAATATACCGTGTTCATGGATTGGAAGAATCAATATAGTGAAAATGAGTATACTACCCAAAGCAATTTATAGATTCAATGCAATCCCTATCAAGCTACCAACAGTATTCTTCATAGAGCTAGAACAAATAATTTCACAATTTGTATGGAAATACAAAAAACCTCGTATAGCCAAAGCGATCTTGAGAAAGAAAAATGGAACTGGAGGAATCAACCTACCTGACTTCAGGCTCTACTACAAAGCCACAGTTATCAAGACAGTATGGTACTGGCACAAAGACAGAAATATAGATCAATGGAACAAAATAGAAAGCCCAGAGATAAATCCACGCACATATGGACACCTTATCTTTGACAAAGGAGGCAAGAATATACAATGGATTAAAGACAATCTCTTTAACAAGTGGTGCTGGGAAATCTGGTCAACCACTTGTAAAAGAATGAAACTAGAACA
>NW_011436003.1:0-502 GCF_000754665.1 Bison bison bison
TTTCCCTAACTTCTCAGAGCCACCATGAGAAGCCCCCTGAGGTCACCTGCACAAGTCAAGGGAAGCCAGGGTGTCCTGCCTCAACCCGAGAAAGACCTTCGGAGAGACCTTCTTCAACACGTCTCGAGGCCAGATTCCCCTACCATGACTCGAGAGCAAATGAACGCGCTCCACCTCGCCACTCGCATGGAGACCCCGACTTCCCCTGGTGCCCCCACGAGAGGCTCACTGACCTCGCCGTACGTACCTAGGGAGAAACCGCACACTGTGGCCGCCGCTCGAGAACAACCCTGAGACTCCCCCTTCATCGCGAGTTGAGGGCCTTCGTCTCCTGTATGGCCTAGAGACCAATCTCTCGACCTCTCTCCAACGCCTCAGGAGGCTTGACTCCCTTTAGTCCACCCAGTGAGCTCCAAGAGATACCCGTCGCGACTCGAGAGCAGAGCGGGGTTCTTTGCTTCCACTCGACATGATGCCTGTCTCCCCGGGTGTGTCTGGGAAT
>NW_011436004.1:0-597 GCF_000754665.1 Bison bison bison
AAATCAAAATCAATGTGCAAACCCAAAGAGCAAAAGAGTTTCAGAAATCACAAGTGAATGCCAAGGGTGAACACATAAGTAGGACAGGACAGTACAGGTGTAAAGCCAGGAGGAGAGCGTCAGGGGCCCAGGGTAACTGTGATGCTCAAGCTTCCATGTATTGACTTCATTATTTATCAAGGACATGATCCTTGGATGGGTAAACCTGCTTACAAGTTATGGGTTGTGATAGATAAATCGGAGAAGGCAATGCACCCCACTCCAGTACTCTTGCCTGGAAAATCCCACGGATGGAGGAGACTGGTAGGCTGCAGTTCATGGGGTCGCTAAGAGTCGGACACGACTGAGCGACTTCACTTTCACTTTTCACTTTCATGCATTGGAGAAGGAAATGGCAATCCACTCCAGTGTTCTTGCCTGGAGAATCCCAGGGACGGGGGAGCCTGGTGGGCTGCCATCTATGGGGTTGCACAGAGTTGGACACGACTGAAGTGACTTAGCAGCAGCAGATAGTAAATACCTACATTGGCTTGATTCTTTCATGATTCTAGACCTATTCTGAACATTTTTTATCAAGGCAGTATTTCCACTTACAAT
>NW_011436005.1:0-627 GCF_000754665.1 Bison bison bison
AATGTGAATATCCCAAGTTGACAGTCCCGGGTTCACCAGCGTCATGAAACATTCACCACTGCCACTTGGAACAACCACACCCCGTATCTCAGTCTTGTGCGCACACCAGGCCCTCATCACACGCACGTGACACACTTTCTTGTCCTCCTCACCTGACACCAAAATCTCTTGTCTCATCACAGAGCTAAGACAACTAAAATACTGCCGAGTGGTAAATTGACTAAATGCTAGAATTCAGCTGTTGACTTAATGAAAACTTTGAAAGCTTTTGGGGAAGAATATGTATTTGTATCATTCTCTGTATGTCTCCTTTCCATGACTTATTTCTCTAAAGATCCAGTTCCTATTGCTTAAACATCTTTTCCATGTTTTAAGTGAATGGAAGCAGTTTCATTTGGGAATGTGCAGTTTCTGATAAGGGAGTGTCCAAGAAACTTTTTTCCTAGTGAGGCTAGAAAGGAGGAAGCCAGGTTTACACCTGTTATTTAGGTTTAAAAGCTGTGTGAGAACATACATGGCATTCATAACAATGCCTGACACCTAGTGCTTTGGCCATTTGCTCTTTTACTCTTCTGCAGGTTGCCATGAGTAATTAGAAGCTGTGTTCGGGTATATATGCAGGTTGGG
>NW_011436006.1:0-537 GCF_000754665.1 Bison bison bison
CCCCGTCGCCATTCGCATGGGGACCCGACTTCCTTGGCGCCCCACGAGAGACTCACTGACCTCGCCGTCGTACCTCGCGAGAAACCGCACACTGGGGCCGCCGCTCGAGAACAACCCCGAGCCTCCCCCGTCATCGCGACTTGAGGGCCTTCGTCTCCTGTATGGCCTAGAGACCAATCTCTCGACCTCTCTCCAAACGCCTCAGGAGGCTTGACTCCCTTTAGTCCACCCAGTGAGCTCCAAGAGATACCCGTCGCGACTCGAGAGCAGAGCGGGGTTCTTTGCTTCCACTCGAGATGGATGCCTGTCTCACCGGGTGCGTCTGGAATGCAACCCCGAGATCCCTTTCACCCCTGGAGAGGAACACTAGCTTCTGGACACAAGCCTAGATGAGGTCTATTGGCCCTGCAGTCACTCGAGAGCAATCCCCAGCTTTCCTTCGCAACTCGAATGGAAGATTGGACTTCCCTGGGCCAACACAAGAGGCATCCTGAATTCCCCGTCGTAACTCGAGAATCCTGCCGCAACTCGAGAAAA
>NW_011436007.1:0-542 GCF_000754665.1 Bison bison bison
AAGTCAGAAAGAGAAAGACAAACACTGTCCGTTCACACAAATATATGGAGTTGAGGACCTTGTACGTGGTGCTGAACATCCAACATGCAGGGCAGCAAAGAAGTAACAGACATATAAAGAACAGACTTTGGCCTCAGTGGGAGGTGGTGACGGTGGGTCAATGTGAGAGAGTAGCCCCAAAACGTTTACATTAGCTTATGCACAACAGATGACCAGTGCGAGTCTGACGCGTGCAGCAAGGCAACCAAAGTCATGTCGTGGGGCAACCCAGACAGCCAGGCAGGGGAGGTCGGTGGGTGGCGGGTTCGGCATTTGGGGGGACACGTGTATCCCTATCGGTGATTCATGTTGGCCCATGTACAGCAAAACCTGTCACGGTATTGTAAAGTCATAATCCTCCAGTTAAAATAAATAAAAGAGGATTCTCCATAATCCTGCAGAGTGGTCAGTATGCTCAGAATGAGGGTGCAGGAAAAAGTGCAAACGCAAATTAAAAACCAAAACGAGTGTGGTGATCAGAATCGAATCAAATGATGGGTCAC
>NW_011436008.1:0-542 GCF_000754665.1 Bison bison bison
GGGTGGAGTTCGAAGAGGTGTACCGGGCATCGGGTCCTTATCAAGAGGGGACCGGGAAATCGGGGTCCTTCGGAATGTGGAACCACCCATGAGGCCACGTCTGGAATGTCGTCGTGAGACCGGCCTCATCCTGAGGTGTGACCGGAAGGTCGGGAACCCCTTCCAGACAAAGCAGAGGAGTCGACCCTCTTGTCCAGATCAGGAGGGTAGAAGGGGCTCAGAGGAAGTGGTGCCGGAAAACCTCGGTGTTCCTCTCGAGGGAGACCGGGATGTCGGGGAACTTTGTGGGTCGCATCAAGGGTGCCAAGTACCGTTTCGACCTCCAATACCTAACGTGGGACTTCTCCTGAGACGCTGTAGCGGAAAAGGGCTTCATCTTGCGAAGACGGGGGAACCACGTGGATTTTCTCGAGTTGCGGCAGGATTCTCGAGTTGCGACGGGGAATTCAGGATGCCTCTTGTGTTGGCCCAGGGAAGTCCAATCTTCCATTCGAGTTGCGAAGGAAAGCTGGGGATTGCTTCTCGAGTGACTGCAGGGCCAA
>NW_011436009.1:0-509 GCF_000754665.1 Bison bison bison
TCCTAACATGTCAACTCCTTACCATTTTTCTGTGTTTCCTTAGTTTTCTTGTGAGTTTCCTAGTCCAATTTGACATATTTCTCTTGCTGCTTCTTTGTAATCAATCTGGATTATAGATTTTGAGGAAGTAAATCATGAGTTTTTTTCCAAATGTTTTGTATTTATAGTAGACCTGAGTCAGGACTGACAGATAGCTTTTTTGAAAGAACCAGACACTTCTTTACATTTCCAGAAATATGTTTAATGCAGCACCCTGAATTTAACTTTAAAATAGAATATATCTAGTGATTATTTTTTAATTCTTGTTTAAAAAGTATTTTTAAAAAGTACTTAGATGGACAGGTCTATAATTATGTGGACTTTACCATTCTGACCAGGGTATATTTTACATTTAGTTGTATTTTTTATCATTGGCTTCATTTATGAGGTAATATATAGATTTTAGAGTTAGTTAGACTTAGGTTAGACTAACAGTTCTATTCACCAACTTGTGACCTTGGTTGAGTTAG
>NW_011436010.1:0-512 GCF_000754665.1 Bison bison bison
AGTCATCACATCTGTGTTCTAGTATGAAAGAAGGTAGAAAGTGGAAAAGGTATGGTCTGTCTCATTGATTGTTCATATCCTTCTCTAAGGCTTTAACTGTGTCATATGATGATATCTACAGAAAGAGAAGTGGACAGAGTGAGTAGTTTACTTAGGTACATTGCCTCCCTACACAAAATGAAGATTTTGTAGTCAAAGGAAAGGAGTGATTGACCATTAGGAAGGCACTTAATCCTACACAGCAAATTGGACAAACTGGAGAATATATTGCCTTTATGAGAAAAGCAAGAATAGAGTACCTTCAAGAAGGCTGTATGAGTCAGCTTTGTCTTCATAACAAGTCACTTGAAAATCGAGTGACTTTAGTTAAATTCAGACAAATCTTTACTTGATGAATCTGTGGATTGGTGACTTGGGCTGGGTTCATCGTGGGAAACGTCAGTCTCTGCTCCATGTGGTCGTCACCTGGGCGTAGTGTTACTGCTGTGACCTTAGCTAGATGGCTGGGGTTC
>NW_011436011.1:0-569 GCF_000754665.1 Bison bison bison
TCATACTAGTTAGCATTTGTCTTATTGTGGTGCTCCTATGTTGGGTGCATATATAATTGTTATATCTTCTTCTTAGATTGATCCTTTGATCATTATGTAGTGTCCTTCTTTGTCTCTTTTTACAGCCTTTGGTTTAAAGTCTATTTTATCTGATATGAGTAATGCTACTCCTGCTTTCCTTTGATCTCTATTTGCATGGAATATCTTTTCCAGCCCTTCACTTTCAGTCTGTATGTGTCCCCTGTTTTGAGGTGGGTCTCTGTAGACAACATATATAGGGGTTCTTGTTTTTGTATCCATTCAGCCAGTCTTTGTCTTTTGGTTGCGGCATTCAACAAATTTACATTTAAGGTAATTATTGATAAGTATGATCCCATTGCCATTTATTTTATTGTTTTGGGTTCAAGTTTATACACCCTTTCTGTGTTTCCTGTCTAGAGAAGATCTTTAGCATTTGTTGTAGAGCTGGATTGGTGGTGCTGAATTCTCTCAGCTTTTGCTTGCCTATAAAGCTTTTGATTTCTACTTCATATTTGAATGAGATCCTTGCTGGGTACAGTAATCTGGTC
>NW_011436012.1:0-593 GCF_000754665.1 Bison bison bison
ATCAGAATCTACTACACCATACACCACCCAAATTCCTTGAAAAGAAAGCGAGCTACGCCCCAAGACAAATCTTACAATGTCCTCAGGTAGGGGGCCAGCCACTCCCGTTGGAATTGGAGTAACCTCGTCAAGGGTTAATATTGTTGCTAAATCCCCTTACCGTTTGGCTTTTCTCTTAGCCTGGGTGAGACCCCCCTGAGGGGGTTTTTCTCCAAGGAGCACGCTCTGCATATTGTGCATGCAGTCTGTTTTAAAAGCTCCACTGTTTAAAAAACTTTTTATCTTTTTCAGGCTTAGGCAACACTTTGAGAGGCTTTGGGGGCAAAGTGGGAAACTCTTGGCCCTGGAAGGCGCAAACGGAGGCGGCGGCTATCGCCCCAAATCAGAAAGTGGTGGATACATTTTTTTAAAGTTTGCGCAGAGGGGGAGGTAGCTCGCCAGGGCGTCTGGCCACAGTGTCCTGTAAGTCCTCTCCTCTCTCCTCTGCTGATTTTTTCTTCCTTCTTCTCTTTAAATCTTTCTCAAGTTTTCTTTCCCTCACTCTATCTTTTTTCCTTCCTCTTCTCTTCTCTTTTACTTTCTATCATTTCCTT
>NW_011436013.1:0-522 GCF_000754665.1 Bison bison bison
TCTCGAGTCGCGACGGGTATCTCTTGGAGCTCACTGGGTGGACTAAAGGGAGTCAAGCCTCCTGAGGCGTTGGAGAGAGGTCGAGAGATTGGTCTCTAGGCCATACAGGAGACGAAGGCCCTCAAGTCGCGATGATGGGGGAGTCTCAGGGTTGTTCTCGAGCGGCGGCCACAGTGTGCGGTTTCTCCCTAGGTACGACGGCGAGGTCAGTGAGCCTCTCGTGGGGCGCCAGGGAAGTCGGGTGTCCATGCGAGTGGCGAGGGGGAGCGCGTCATTGCTCTCGAGTCATGGTAGGGGAATCTGGCCTCGAGACGTGTTGAAGAAGGTCTCTCGAGGTCTTTCTCGGGTTGAGGCAGAAACCCTTGGCTTCCCTTGACTTGTGCAGGTGACCTCAGAGGGCTTCTCATGGTGGCTCTGAGAAGTCAGGGAAACTGGAGGTGGGAGGGGCCTCGTCGGGCACTCCACTGGGTTTGGGCATTGGAAGGGGCCTATCTCCAGTTGAGGCAGGAACCTCAGGGTTCC
>NW_011436014.1:0-778 GCF_000754665.1 Bison bison bison
AGAAGTTCCATGTTTGTAGTTTGCTCCTTATGCAGCATGTTCATCTGCTTGCAACTTAAAAAAAATTAAAGGGAACATTGCTTCCTACTGAATATGTGTATAACAATGAGAATTTCAAATTTTTCATTTAGACTATTATTCAAGCTGTATGGGTTCTAAATTGACGGTTCAAAGAAGATGACCACACAAAACTTGAGGAAGAAACAAAGTAATATTGAGTTTTTTAAACTAGGTGAGAAACCCCCTTATACTTCTGTCTACTCTATTTTACTTGGTTTTCCCTCAGTTATTCCTTTTTGCCTCATTTACAAACAATACTTCTCACAGACTTACAAAAGTCTTTCCTTTATGTACTTTAGCATTCAAATTTCCATATATCCAAACATTTTTGTAAAATTATTGTTAGGCTGGGATAGGATAAACCTTAATACATTAAGACTGTAGTTTATGATTATTAAGATAAATAAGAAAAAACAGTAGAATGCCATGAGACAAGAAGAAAAATAGGAACACTAAAAATATTAAGGAATTCATATTTCTTCCAAATTAGAGGTTCCCTAATTTTAATGTGCAGTAGATTCATAGAAACCCCACGGGTCTAAGAAATCCGAACCTCTGGAAAATGAATGATATACATGCATTCTAACAATTATCTCTGTACTGTTACAAGTGATCTATAAGTCATATTTTGAGAAATGCTATCCTAAAATAGAATAACTTAAAACAGTACAGGATATTTGCACATAATTATGTGCTTAGCAAAAGTAATATATACAAT
>NW_011436015.1:0-527 GCF_000754665.1 Bison bison bison
GTATATGTACCACAGCTTTCTTACCCATTCATCTGCTGATCGACCTCTAGGCTGCTTCCATGTCCTGGCTATTAGAAACAGTGCTGCAATGAACATTGGGGTACACTTGTCTCTTTCTATTCTGGTTTCCTCAGTGTGTATGCCCAGCAGTGGGATTGCTGGGTCATAAGGCAGTTCTATTTCCAGTTGTTGAAGGAATCTCCACACTGTTCTCCGTAGTGGCTGTACTACTTTGCATTCCCACCAACAGTGTAAGAGGGTTCCTTTTTCTCCACATCCTCTCCAGCATTTATTGCTTGTAGACTTTTGGATCACAGCCATTCTGACTGAAGTGAAATGGCACCTCATTGTGGTTTTGATTTGCATTTCTCTGATAATGAGTGATGTTCAGTATCTTTTCATATGTTTGTTAACTCTCAAGATTGCTTTGGCGGTTTGGATTGTTTGAGGTTCCATATAACTTTGTCTGGGAAAAATAATGCTACTTGAATTGTTATAGGAATTACATGGAATATGTACATTACTTT
>NW_011436016.1:0-555 GCF_000754665.1 Bison bison bison
ACTGGGGACAGGAGAGTCAGGCCTCGTCTTGGGTTGAGGCATGGAACTCCGCTTGCCTCTCGAGGTGTCCCCGGGGAGAGAGGCCACTTGTCGAGCTGTATTTGGAACCTGGGGGTTTTTTCCGGACGATGCACGGGCGAGTCACTGCCCCTTCGTGTTGACTTCATTCACAGGGTGGAGTTCGGAGAGGTGTCCGGGCATCGGGTTCTTATCTAGAGGGACCGGGAAATCGGGGTTTTTCGCAATGTGGAAGCACCCACGAGGACACGTCTGGAATGTCGTCGTGAGACCGGCCTCATCCTGAGGTGCGACCGAGGTCGGGAACCCCTTCCAGACAAAGCAGGGGAGTCGACCCTCCTGTCCAGATCACGAGGGGAGAAAGGGCTCAGAGGAGGGGGTGCCGGAAAACCTCAGTGTTCCTCTCGAGGGAGACCGGGATTTCGGGGAACTTTGTGGGTCGCATCAAGGGTGCCAAGTGCCCTTTCGACCTCCAATTCCTAATGGGGGACTTCTCCTGAGACGCTGTAGCGGGAAAGGGCTTCATCTTGCGATGAC
>NW_011436017.1:0-558 GCF_000754665.1 Bison bison bison
ATATGGAATGAAATCTATTTTTGCTGGAAGAGATCTTGTTTAACACCACTGGTAATAAAGAATACATGATAATAAAAAAAGCATTTTCAGGGGAGAAAATTTGGGCATGAATGCTCGTAACTATATACATAAATAAACATCATTAATTCTGAAAAGTACAAAATATTTGACCCATTAACAGAATAGATAATAATGAAAACTGATGACTTTTCTGTTAAGTAAACAAAAACTTTGTTACCCTTTACCCAAAGCCATTTGAGACTTTTTAAAATGGCAAATGATGTAAAAAAAATTAAAATAGCTTTTGTTTGCATATATTGAAATAACCAAACATCTTTTGTCTTTTATTCTGTGAATTACATGGACTGAGTTTTTTAATATTGTGCCAACCTTACTCTCCTTGGATACATCCCACTTGGTCATCATGTATTATTCCGTTTTTATATCTTACCAGGTTTAATTTGCAATTTTTTCTTTAATAGAAAAACTGAAATTTACTATAACAAACTACTCCCTAAAGAAATGAAATACTAAGCAACAATGTGGCAACTTTCTTGT
>NW_011436018.1:0-571 GCF_000754665.1 Bison bison bison
ACATTAGGGTACATATGTCTCTTTAAATTCTGGTTTCTTCAGTGTGTATGCCCAGCAGTGGGATTGCTGGGTCATAAGGCAGTTCTATTTCCAGTTTTTTTAAGGAATCTCCACACTGTTCTCCATAGTGGCTGTACTAGTTTGCATTCCCACCAACAGTGTAAGAGGGTTCCCTTTTCTCCACACCCTCTCCAGCATTTATTGCTTGTGGACTTTTGCATTGCAGCCATTCTGACTGGTGTGAAATGGTACCTCATAGTGGTTTTGATTTGCATTTCTCTGATAATGAGTGATGTTGAGCATCTTTTCATGTGTTCGTTAGCCATCTGTATGTCTTCTTTGGAGAAATGTCTATTTAGTTCTTTGGCCCATTTTTTGATTGGGTCATTTATTTTTCTGGAATTGAGCTATAGGAATTGCTTGTATATTTTTGAGATTAGTTGTTTGTCAGTTGCTTCATTTGCTATTACTTTCTCCCATTCTGAAGGCTGTCTTTTCACCTTGATTATAGTTTCCTTTGTTGTGCAGAAGCTTTTACATTTAATTAGGTCCCATTTGTTTATTTTGCTTT
>NW_011436019.1:0-620 GCF_000754665.1 Bison bison bison
GAAATATGGTCCTATTCTGAAGGATGCATTCTCATTCCTTGCAGTTACAGTTTTCCAGGAGGCATTTCAAGGATATTAACCATGACCCAAGCAGAACTCAGGTCTGTAAAAAGGAGAATTCAAGGAATAACTGTCCCACTGCCCTCTTTCAATTAGCTTAGAAGTACCGTTTTGGAAGTTACAAGTAAAGTTATTGTCAAATCTGATTATTTGTGAACTGTCTGCCTCAGAATAAAGATAAGTAGAAACGCATAGTGCCAGCATCGATTTACGAGAAAAGAAGGCTGAACACGTTGGGATATGTGTGCCTTCTAAAAAAATGGTTAAAGGTTTGTGACAGGTAGAGGAAAGTAAACCGGCAGACATGAACCTAAACATGCAACATGGATTTACCCTTTCCTGGGAGCTCAGATGGTAAAGCGTCTGCCTACAATGTGAGAGACCTGGGTTCCATCCCTTGGTCAGAAAGATTCCCTGGAGAAAGAAATGGCAACCCACACCAGTATTCTTGCCTGGAAACTCCCATGGACCGAGGAGCCTGGTAGGCTACAGTCCATGGGGTTGTAGAGTTGGACACGACTGAGCAACTTCACTTCACTTCACTTCACTTCACTTCACTT
>NW_011436020.1:0-659 GCF_000754665.1 Bison bison bison
TGGGGCGCTTCCTTTCCCTCGGAAAGAGCTCTCCCTGCGGGAGGCTTTGGCAGTGTGCACACCCCCAGCCCCTAAGCCCTCTGCAAGGACGCCTGGCTCCTAGGTCCGAAGGGAAGGCGAGAGCTGAGCTGAGGCAGCAGTCAGGCACCGGTCACGTCTCCCACACTCCCGCAGCCTGCTCCTTCCGGGCGCGAACGCTAGAAGCTGGGCAGGGCTTGGGGAGGCTCGCCCAGGCCAGAGCAGCCTCTCGGCCGGGGCTCTGTGCATCGCGCCTGGGCGCAGAGCTGGAGCTCCGCCGGTGTGGAAGCTCACTCGGCCTTCCCAGTACAGGCTGCAAGCACCCGCCGGCAGCCAGCCTCTTCTCTCCCGCGTTCCGGGCATTGGCCTCCAAACCTGGGACCAAAGTACTGCCCGGAGCTCACTGATCAGGGGCTGGTTCCCCTGCGCTGCGGCTGTGCTAGGGAGCCCAAACGCACAGGGGAAGCCCGCACAGCACATCCACCTGCCTCTAGGCGGGAGGACAGCTCCAGGGAAGGCCCGGTCTGGCAGGCGCTTTCTGGGCACAAACGGAGCGACACTCTGGCTGTGGAGCCGCCTCCCCAAGCCAGGGGCACCGGGACCCTGATTCCCTCCGTGCGGCGCTTAGTCTGGGCGGGGAA
>NW_011436021.1:0-538 GCF_000754665.1 Bison bison bison
TTGGCCCTGCAGTCACTCGAGAGCAATCCCCAGCTTTCCTTCGCAACTCGAATGGAAGATTGGACTTCCCTGGGCCAACACAAGAGGCATCCCGAATTCCCCGTCGTAACTCGAGAATCCCGCCGCAACTCGAGAAAACCACGTGGTTCCCCCGTCATCGCAAGATGAAGCCCTTTCCCGCTACAGCGTCTCAGGAGAAGTCCCACTTTAGGAACTGGAGTTCGAAACGGTACTTGTCACCCTTGATGCGACCCACAAAGTGCCCCGACATCCCGGTCTCCCTCTAGAGGAACTCCGAAGTTTTCCGGCACCACTTCCTCTGAGCCCCTTCTACCCTCCTGATCTGGACAGGAGGGTCGAGTCCTCTGCTTTGTCTGGAAGGGCTTCCGGACCTTCCGGTCGCACCTCAGGATGAGGCCGGTCTCTCGACGACATTCCAGACGTGGCCTCGTGGGTGCTTCCACATTGCGAAGCACCCGATTTCCCGGCCCTCTTGGTAAAACCGGATGCCCGGACACCTCTCCGAACTCCACCCTGT
>NW_011436022.1:0-520 GCF_000754665.1 Bison bison bison
TGAAAGCCCCAGGAGCCCACAATGAGAGATGCAAATTCATATGAAACAAATACATCGTCTTTCTAGTACTTTCTCTCTAGGGTCACTTAGAAATGAAATTTGGAATAGAAGTAACACTTCTGGACCATCTATTCTGCATCATGCATTGTGCTAGCTACTTAAATCTCTCATTTAATCCTAATAGCCATTCAAAGTATTTTTGTTATTAGTGCCTTTTCACAAATGATTTTTCACAAAGATGTTGAAGTGAAGTGACTCAGTCGTGTCTGACTCTTTGCGACCCCATGGACTGTAGCCTACCAGGCTCCTCTGTCCATGGGCTTTTCCAGGCAAGAGGACTGGAGTGGGTTTCCTTCTCCAGATCACAGAGATGTTAGGTGACTTGATTTCAAAGTCTGAAAGCTACTACGTGAAAGAGGCAAAAGTTAACCCAAATCAGTATATAAATCTTTATGACTTATTCTGACAACTCTATTTGCTTTCCAAAGGTATTATACTGACTTAAAATGATACCAGAACC
>NW_011436023.1:0-550 GCF_000754665.1 Bison bison bison
AGCATGTGAGATGAGTGCAATTGTGCAATAGTTTAAGCATTCTTTGGCATTGCCTTTCTTTGGGTTTGGAATGAAAATTGACCTTTTCCAGTCCTGTGGCCACTGCTGAGTTTTCCAAATTTGCTGGCATATTGAGTGCAGCACTTTCACAGCATCATCTTTCAGGATTTGGAATAGCTCAGCTGGAATTCCATCACCTCCACTAGCTTTGTTCGTAGTAATGCTTTCTAAGGCCCACTTGACTTCACATTCCAGGATGTCTGGCTCTAGGTCAGTGATCACACCATCGTGATTATCTGGGTCATGAAGATCTTTTTTGTACAGTTCTGTGTATCTTTGCCACCTCTTCTTAATATCTTCTGCTTCTGTTAGGTCCATACCATTTCTGTCCTTTATCGAGCCCATCTTTGCATGAAATGTCCCCCTTGGTATCTCTGATTTTCTTGAAGAGATCTCTAGTCTTTCCCATTCTGTTGTTTTCCTGTATTTCTTTGCATTGATCACTGAGGAAGGCTTTCTTATCTCTTCTTTGGAACTCTGCATTCAAATG
>NW_011436024.1:0-510 GCF_000754665.1 Bison bison bison
AGCACAGAAGCCCTCTGAATTCACTTTTCTGCCCAGGCTTCTAAGACCCTCTTGAGAAGGCGCTGTGTGCCTTCACCGCATCGAGAGGGAGCCTGAGGCCTCCATGAACTGAGCGAGCCCCGTGCCAGGGGCTTTCTTGGCTTTCTGCGTAAACCAAGGAATATCAGCCTCTTTCTCTCCTTTACTTCTTATCGTCGACTCTGGACCACCAGGGTCTGGTCCGTTAAAGGACCTCAACAATTAGTAAAGCCTATCGTCTTACCTTCTCTTTCCTCCTCCTCCATTTTTCTTTTTCTTTTTCTCTTCCACTAATATTCCCTGCCTCTACATCTCTCCTAAAATCTACCAGTGCCCTATTAATAGAGGAAGAAAGGACTTTAGGTTCTTTGATCCCTTTTTTCATCTTAGGTACTGTATTCCTCTGACCTTTATTTTGTGCTTTGAACATTCAGGTGGATTTTTCTAGAGAGATCCCAGCCATGATTGAGATATTTGAAGTAGGGAGACTTG
>NW_011436025.1:0-415 GCF_000754665.1 Bison bison bison
CTTTTCCGGACGATGCACGGGCGAGTCACTGCCCCTTCGTGTTGACTTCATTCACAGGGTGGAGTTCGGAGAGGTGTCCGGGCATCGGGTTCTTACCAAGAGGGGACCGGGAAATCGGGGTGCTTCGCAATGTGGAAGCACCCACGAGACCACGTCTTGAATGTCGTCGTGAGACCGGCCTCATCCTGAGGTGCGACCGGAAGGTCGGGAACCCCTTCCAGACAAAGCAGGGGAGTCGACCCTCCTGTGGAGATCAGGAGGGTAGAAGGGGCTCAGAGGAAGTGGTGCCGGAAAACCTCGGTGTTCCTCTCCAGGGAGACCGGGATGCCGGGGAACTTTGTGGGGGCGCATCAAGGGTGCCAAGTACCGTTTCGACCTCCAATTCCTAACGTGGGACTTCTCCTGAGACGCTGTA
>NW_011436025.1:3866-4331 GCF_000754665.1 Bison bison bison
TGGATGTGGGGGGGGTGGGCCACTCGGGACTCCACGGGGTTTGGTGCATTGGAAGAGGGCCTCATCTCCAGTTGAGGCAGGAACCTCAGGGTTCCTCTGATTTCATACTCCGATCGCAGGGTCCCTGCAGACTGGGGACAGGAGAGTCAGGCCTCGTTTTGGGTTGAGGCATGGAACTCCGCTTGCCTCTCGAGGTGTCCCCGGGGAGAGAGGCCACTTGTCGAGCGGTATTTGGAACCTGGGGGTCTTTTCCGGACGATGCCCGGGCGAGTCACTGCCCCTTCGTGTTGACTTCATTCACAGGGTGGAGTTCGGAGAGGTGTCCGGGCATCGGGTTCTTACCAAGAGGGGACCGGGAAATCGGGGTGCTTCGCAATGTGGAAGCACCCACGAGGCCACGTCTGGAATGTCGTCGTGAGACCGGCTCGATCCTGAGGTGCGACCGGAAGGTCGGGAACCCCTTCC
>NW_011436026.1:0-537 GCF_000754665.1 Bison bison bison
GAGAGTGTGGGGGTGTCTGGGATGTGGTCAGAGGAGGAAGAAGGATACAGTTGGAATGCATTTACTGCCTTCGTTCTCTGCTAAGTTCTCAAGCGATCTCTTCTGTTTTTGGCTTCGAGCAGATCTGCTGTCTTACTTTGGGTGTCATTGTTCTGAACATAGCAAGAAACATCCCCTGTACCCAGGAGAGACAGGGAGCGAACAAACGTGATGAACTGGCCTAATTTGCAAGTTTCAGCTGAAATACTGAGCAATGCTTTTTAGTCTAAATCTTAACAGGTACCAAGCCCTAGTTAGGGAGCAGCTTAGAGAGCCTCAACTTTGTTTTTCTTTCTCTTATTAAGTGATTTTGAAGAACAGAACAAGATTTCTGGGTCTAGAGTGGTTTAAAAAAGTATGTAGTTGTAAGACACTGGCTGCTGTTATCAATGTCTGGATTTGCCCTCTCTGAGCCTCTGGCTTTAGGGCAGGCTGCAGTTGGTAAGCAAGAAGTTCTGTGCTTCCAAGATGCCATGTCTGTCTCATCTTGGATATAGT
>NW_011436027.1:0-598 GCF_000754665.1 Bison bison bison
ACCGGTCACGTCTCCCACACTCCCGCAGCCTGCTCCTTCCCGGGCGCGAACGCGAGAAGCTGGGCAGGGCTTGGGGAGGCTCGCCCAGGCCAGAGCAGCCTCTCGGCCGGGGCTCTGTGCTATCGCGCCTGGGCGCAGAGCTGGAGCTCCGCCGGTGTGGAAGCTCACTCGGTCCTTCCCAGTAACAGGCTTGCAAGCACCCGCGGCAGCCGGCCTCTTCTCTCCCGGCGTTCCGGGCATTGGGCTCCAAACCTGGGGCCAAAGTACTGCCCGGAGCGCCCTGATCAGGGGCTGGTTCCCCTGCGCTGCGGCTGTGCTAGGGAGCCCGAACGCACAGGGGAAGCCCGCACAGCACATCCAGCTGCCTCTAGGCGGAGGGCAGCTCCAGGGAAGGCCCGGTCTGGCAGGCGCTTTCTGGGCACACACGGAGCAACACTCTGGCTGTGGAGCTGCCTCCCCAAGCCAGGGGCACCGGGACCCTGATTCCCTCCGTGCGGCGCTCAGTCTGGGCGGGGAAGCACCAGCTTGGGAATGCAGCCTGGGGCGCTTCCTTTCCCTCGGAAAGAGCTCTCCCTGCGGGAGGCTTTGGCAGTGTGCA
>NW_011436028.1:0-687 GCF_000754665.1 Bison bison bison
GCTGATCAGGGGACTGTGGACGCACTGATCAGGTGGCTGATCAGGAACTGACGACCTGACCGCACAAGCAGTGATCAAGTGGCTGGTGGTTCACTGATCACGTGTTTATCATACGGTGATCACGTGACTGAGAGGCGCTGATCACGTGGACAGTGCCGTCAGTGATCACGTGGCTGAGCAGGCACTGATATCGTGACTGAGCGATGCACTGATCATGTGCCGGGAGCCGGGGAGGCATTCCACTCTGGACAAAGGTCATGAGGAAGGAGGCTCGGCATACGCAAATGCGGGATCGAGCCTCAGGAGTCCACCCGGATATTCTCGAGCATCTCCCCCCCAAAAAACCGGAGTCTGCCTACTGTATTGCTTTGTGCTCTCACCTCTGATTTTACTGGGTGCTGTCCCCCACCACCATCTCGCTCTCTCTGTCAAAGAGTTAACTTACAGCTCCAATTCATAAAGTTCCTTTTCATTCTTCCCTTTAACTTCCAGCTGAGTCTCCATCTGGAGCGCGGAACCCACCACGCTTACTAATTATGCCTGGGCTGCTAAGACCCACTCGAGAAGGTGTCTAGGGTGAGGCACCTTTCGCTATTCGAGAGGGCGCCTGCGGCCTACGTAAGTGGTGCAAACTTCTTGTCTTGAAGTTTGATTGGTCTTCCGCGTAAACCAAGCTACTCAGTCTCT
>NW_011436029.1:0-788 GCF_000754665.1 Bison bison bison
AGTTTCCCTGACTTCTCAGAGCCACCATGAGAAGACCCTTGAGGTCACCTGCACAAGACGAGGGAAGCCAGGGTTTCCCGCCTCAACCCGAGAAAGACCTCGAGAGACCTTCTTCAACACGTCTCGAGGCCAGATTCCCCTACCATGACTCGAGAGCAATGACGCGCTCCCCCTCGCCACTCGCATGGAGACCCGACTTCCCCTGGCCGCCCCACGAGAGGCTCACTGACCTCGCCGTCGTACCTCGTGACGAAACCGCACCCTGGCCGCCACCGCTTGAGAACCACCCCGAGACCTCCCCCGTCATCGCGGAGATGAGGGCCTTTCGTCTCCTGCATGACCTAGAGGCCAGCCTCGCGACCTCTCTCCAAACGCCTCAGGAGGCTTGACCCTTTAGTCCACCCAGTGAGCTCCAAGAGATACCGTCGCGACTCGAGAGCAGAGCGGGGTTCTTTGCTTCCACTCGAGATGAATGCCTGTTCCCCGGGTGCGTCTGGAATGCAACCCCGAGATCCCGGTGCCCCTGGAGAGGAACATTGGCTTCTGGACACAAGCCTAGATGAGGTCTCTTGGCCCTAGAGTCACTCGAGAGCAATCCCCAGCTTTCCTTCGCAACTCGAATGGAAGATTGGACTTCCCTGGGCCAACACAAGAGGCATCCCGAATTCCCCGTCGTAACTCGAGAATCCCGCCGCAACTCGAGAAAAACCACGTGGTTCCCCCGTCATCGCAAGATGAAGCCCTTTCCCGCTACAGCGTCTCAGGAGAAGTCCCACGTTAGGAATTGG
>NW_011436030.1:0-519 GCF_000754665.1 Bison bison bison
CACAGGTGCAAAGTGCATTCAAAGTCAAATCCCTAGTATTGATACAAATTTGCATGTGTCATTTTCCCCCTTCTCTATGGCTTCTGCTATGCAGCTAGGCGAGGATTGTCTCTCTCTCACATGTCATTTAGGCTCCTCTCAAACTCTCATCAGTCACTAAAACGGCTTTCAATACTCCAAGAATCACCTTCTTGCATCCTGTGTGCGTGCATACTCAGTCACTTCAGTCGTGTCCAACTCTTTGCGACCTACGGACTGTAGCCCTCCAGGCCCCTCTGTCCATGGGACTCTCCAGCAAGAATACTAGAGTGAGGCAGTGCCCTCCTCCAGGATATCTTCCCGACCCAGGAAGAACCCAAGTCTTCTGCATCTCCTGCATTGCAGACAGGTTCTTTACCCACTGACCCACCTGGGAAGCCCCTTTTGCTGGGACTATTTCCCTTCTGGTCAATCATCTAAAAGAAATTATTCTGTCCCAGCCTAGTGTCAGACACAGAGCATGAGCTAAATGAATATTTT
>NW_011436031.1:0-547 GCF_000754665.1 Bison bison bison
GACTCGCCCGTGCATCGTCGGGAAGAAACCCCCAGGTTCCAAATACCGCTCGACAAGTGGCCTGTCTCCCCGGGAACACCTCGAGAGGCAAGCGGAGTTCCATGCCTCAACCCAAGACGAGGCCTGACTCTCCTTTCCCAAGTCTGCAGGGACCCTGGGATCGGAGTCTGAAATCAGAGGAACCCTGAGGTTCCTGCCTCAACTGGAGATGAGGCCCTCTTCCAATGCACCAAACCCAGTGGAGTGCCGAGAGGCCCCTCCCACCTCCAGTTTCCCTGACTTCTCAGAGCCACCATGAGAAGCCCCCTGAGGTCACCTGCACAAGTCGAGGGACCCCAGGGTGTCCTGCCTCAACCCGAGAAAGACCTCGATAGAACAGGAACAAAACGAAAAATTAAATGTGATATGAGCTTTTAGATAAACTATGAACACTAATTACACTCGAAAATATCTGCCTATGAGACTCTTGATTGAAGGCAGAGGAGAAGGGACGACAGAGGATAAGTTGGTTGGATGGCATCACTGATTCGATGGACATGAGTTTGAG
>NW_011436032.1:0-629 GCF_000754665.1 Bison bison bison
AACCTAGGTAAACCAGGGTTGAGATGCAGGAAGAATTTCAGGCAGGGAAAATAGCATCTTGGAAGGCTATGTGACCAGGGAAACTTAGGACATTCAAGAAACGAAAAATGCCCTATGGGATGGAAGCCAAAGAGTGCAGAGGGCATTCCAGGCAAAAGACATCAGAGAAGAACGTGAGGAGCAAGCCTGAAGGGAAGTGGTCGTATCTTCAATATGCTGGGAAATACGAGAGCCGTTGGAGCAGGGAGGTGACAGCATTGCATCTGCAGTTTCCAAAAGGTCATCTTGCTCCACATCACTAATGATTGGAGAGGCTCAACTCCAAACTCCAAGGAGGGACCACTTCACATGAGTCCGATTGGGCCTCACTGCGATGTCTGTCAATAACCAATGCTGGAGAAGATGTGGAGCAAAGGGAACTCTCCTCCACGGTGAGTAGGAATGGGCGTGGGGAGAGCCGGTATGGAAAAGAATACGGAGGTTCCCGAAGGAACTATAAGTGGAAGTAGCCTATGGTTCAGCAGTCCGACTCCCAGGCATAGATCCACCCACGGTATAAGTGAACAAGATAGATGCCCCGTTTGGGCACATCTATCTGTGCGTGCGCGCGCACACGCGCATGCGCGATC
>NW_011436033.1:0-584 GCF_000754665.1 Bison bison bison
AGGATATGGCTTAATGAATTTCTATTTCTGTTTTTAGATTTTAAAGAGAATTGTTTTATTGGAAAGTTTACAATATCTGTTGAGACATTTCCTTTTCTATCTTTCTCCCTTCCTTTCCTTTTCTTCCTTTCTTCCCCTGACTCTCTTCCTCTTTCTTTCCTTCCCTTTCTTTCCCCAGGGTTTTGCTTGACTGGATCTTTCCTGAAACAAAAGTAATTCCACTCAGATTTGAACATTATCGTTTCAGAACCACATTCCATTTCTCATTTCTAGTACTGGAATTAACCTCCTCTTCCCCTTATTAGATTGCCACAGTTGTATCAGTGTTTCTGATTTTGTTTTTCCAAGAAGCAGCTCTTGTTTTCTTATCCCAACAAGTTTTATTTTTGTTGTTTTCTATTTTTGTTTCAATTCATATATACCTTCTAATTTCCTTACGATTTTTTCCGTATAACCTTGTCTTTTAAAGGCTTTCTTTACAAATTTTAATGGAAATATATTTGATTTACAATGTTGTGTTTCAGATGTATACCACCGTGATTTAATTATACAGATACATATCTATTCTTTTTAGGTTCTTTTCC
>NW_011436034.1:0-524 GCF_000754665.1 Bison bison bison
ATAGAAGGAGTTTGGAAGTTTACCTTCCTCTGCAACTTTCTGGAAGAGTTGGAGTAGGATAGGTGTTAGCTCTTCTCTAAATTTTTGGTAGAATTCAGCTGTGAAGCCGTCTGGACCTGGGCTTTTGTTTGCTGGAAGATTTTTGATTACAGTTTCAATTTCTGTGCTTGTGATGGGTCTGTTAAGATTTTCTATTTCTTCCTGGTCCAGCTTTGGAAAGTTGTACTTTTCTAAGAATTTGTCCATTTCTCCACGTTGTCCATTTTACTGGCATATAATTGTTGATAGTAGTCTCTTATGATCCTTTGTATTTCTGTGTTGTCTGTTGTGATCGCTCCATTTTCATTTCTAATTTTATTGATTTGATTTTTTCTACTTTTGTTTCTTGATGAGTCTGGCTAATGATTTGTCTAATTTTTATTTATTCTTTCAAAAGAACCAGTCTTTTAGGCTTTGTTGATTTTTGCTATGGTCTCTTTTGTTTCTTTTGCTATTTATTCCTGTCCCTAATTTTTAAGATTTCT
>NW_011436035.1:0-548 GCF_000754665.1 Bison bison bison
GAAGTCGCTCAGTCGTGTCCGACTCTGAGCGACCCCATGGACTGCAGCCTACCAGGCTCTTCCGTCCATGAGATTTTCCAGGCAAGAGTACTGGAGTGGGGTGCCATTGCCTTCTCCCATATCTATTCACAAGCCTGCCTAAATCATTGACTTCTAGCCACCTTTGGGATGCCAATGACCACCTACCCTTACCAGGCCACAGAGGAGAGAAAACACTTACCACAGGAGGTCCGGGTAAGGAACAAGGAACTAACAAGCTCCCACCAACCAGGATTCTGCAGAGGTCAACAAGAGGTCAGCAAGAGTTGGGAGACTGCAGTCCAGAGGTCCTAGCAACTTCCAGCGAGCAGCACAAACGACCCAGCATAGTCAAAACGAATTCAATGTTACCCAAAACAAATAAATCAACGGACAGAAGTTCTTGGAACACAAGACTGAGGTTAGGGGTGAGGCAGTACATGTATGTGCCAGGATACTCTTAAAGTATACTCTTAACGTAGATGAGGAGAACAAGGTAGGAGGAAAACTTACTGTTTGGTTCAGGTCGC
>NW_011436036.1:0-534 GCF_000754665.1 Bison bison bison
GAGAGTGTTTTGCCTATGTTTCTCCTCTAGGAGTTTTATAGTTTCTGGTCTTACGTTTAGATCTTTAATCCATTTTGAGTTTATTTTTGTGTATGGTGTTAGAAAGTGGTCTAGTTTCATTCTTTTACAAGTGGTTGACCAGATTTCCCAGCACCACTTGTTAAAGAGATTGTCTTTAATCCATGTATATTCTTGCCTCCTTTGTCGAAGATAAGGTGTCCATATGTGCGTGATTTATCTCTGGGCTTTCTATTTTGTTCCATTGATCAATAATTTCTGTCTTTAGTGCCAGTACCATACTGTCTTGATAACTGTGGCTTTGTAATAGAGCCTGAAGTCAGGTAGTTGATTCCTCCAGTTCCATTCTCTTTCTCAAGATAGCTTTGGCTATTCGAGGTTTTTTTGATTTCCATAAAAATTGTGAAATTATTTGTTCTAGCTCTGTGAAGAATACCGTTGGTAGCTTGATAGGGAATTGCATTGAATCCCATAAATTGCTTTGGGTAGTATATTCATTTTCACTATATTGATTCT
>NW_011436037.1:0-553 GCF_000754665.1 Bison bison bison
TCTCCGAACTCCACCCTGTGAATGAAGTCAACACGAAGGGGCAGTGACTCGCCCGTGCATCGTCCGGAAAAGACCCCCAGGTTCCAAATACCGCTCGACAAGTGGCCTCTCTCCCCGGGGACACCTCGAGAGGCAAGCGGAGTTCCATGCCCTCAACCCCAAGACGAGGCCTGACTCTCCTGTCCCCAGTCTGCAGGGACCCTGCGATGGGAGTCCGAAATCAGAGGAACCCTGAGGTTCCTGCCTCAACTGGAGATGAGGCCCTCTTCCAACGCACCAAACGCAGGGGAGTCCCGAGAGGCCCCTCCCACCTCCAGTTTCCCTGACTTCTCAGAGCCACCATGAGAAGCCCCCTGAGGTCACCTGCACAAGTCGAGGGAAGCCAGGGTTTCCTGCCTCAACCCGAGAAGGACCTCGAGAGACCTTCTTCAACACGTCTCGAGGCCAGATTCCCCTACCATGACTCGAGAGCATTGACGCGCTCCCCCTCGCCACTCGCATGGAGACCCGACTTCCCTGGCGCCCCACGAGAGGCTCACTGACCTCGCCGTCG
>NW_011436038.1:0-562 GCF_000754665.1 Bison bison bison
TTGCATATGATAAGTTTGCAGGAAGAAAGCCTGGTTTGCTGCAAGACTCTACCCCTTCCCCCATTATCCTCTATGCATAACTTAAGGTATAAAAACTACTTTGAAAAATAAAGTGCGGGCCTTGTTCACCGAAACTTGGTCTCACCATGTCGTTCTTTCTCTTACCTTCTGGCTGAATTCTTCAGCCTCTTTTCTCCACTGAATTTCCTCACTGAGCTATCCTCATTCTATTACTCTTTATATCCTTAATTAACATTTAATTAAGCAGTTGTTTCCTGATCTTCGCCTTCGCCGTCTCTCCTTCGAATACCCTGGATCAGCCGGGGCTGGTCCCCGGCACCCTACCATGGCTCGAGAGCAATGACGCGCTCGCCCTCGCCACTCGCATGGAGACCCGACTTCCCTGGCGCCCCACGAGAGGCTCACTGACCTCGCCGTCATACCTCGTGAGAAAGCGCACACTGGGGCCGCCGCTCGAGAACAACCCCCGAGACCTCCCCCGTCATCGCGAGATGAGGCCTTCGTCTCCTGCATGGCCTACGGACCAATCTCGCGACCTCTC
>NW_011436039.1:0-564 GCF_000754665.1 Bison bison bison
CCAATTCCTAACGTGGGACTTCTCCTGAGGCGCTGTAGCGGAAAGGGCTTCATCTTGCAATGACGGGGGAGCCACGTGGTTTTTCTCGAGTTACGGCGGGATTCTTGAGTTACGACGGGGAATTCAGGCTGCCTCTTGTGTTGGCCCAGGCAAGTCCAATCTTCCATTCGAGTTGCGAAGGAAAGCTGGGGATTGCTCTCGAGTGAGTGCAGGGCCAATAGACCTCATCTAGGCTTGTGTCCAGAAGCCAGTGTTCCTCTCCAGGGGTGACAGGGATCTCGGGGTTGCATTCCAGACGCACCCGGCGAGACAGGCATTCATCTCGAGTGGAAGCAAAGAACCCCGCTCTGCTCTCGAATCACGACGGGTATCTCTTGGAGCTCACTGGGTGGACTCAAGGGAGTCAAGCCTCCTGAGGCGTTTGGAGAGAGGTCGCGAGATTGGTCTCTAGGCCATGCAGGAGACGAAGGCCCTCATCTCTCGATGACGGGGAATCTCGGGGTTGATCTCTATTGGCGACCCCAGTGTGCGGTTTCTCACGAGGTACGACGGCGAGGTCAGTGA
>NW_011436040.1:0-578 GCF_000754665.1 Bison bison bison
GCCTCCCTGTCCATCACCAACTCCCAGAGTTCACTCAGACTCACGTCCATCGAGTCAGTGATGCCATCCAGCCATCTCATCCTCTGTCCGTCCCCTTCTCCTCCTCGCCCCCTAATCCCCTCCCAGCATCAGAGTCTTTTCCAATGAGTCAGCTCTTCGCATGGAGGTGGCCAAAGTACTGGAGTTTCAGCTTCAGCAAGTCATTCCCTCCAAAGAAATCCCAGGGCTGATTCTCCTTCAGAATGGACTGGTTGGATCTCCTTGCAGGTCCAAGGGACTCTCAAGAGTCTTCTCCAACACCACAGTTCAAAAGCATCAATTCTTCGGCGCTCAGCCTTCTTCACAGTCCAACTCTCACATCCATACATGACCACAGGAAAAACCATAGCCTTGACTAAGACAGACCTTTGTTGGCAAAAGTAATGTCTCTGCTTTTGAATATGCTATCTAGGTTGGTCATAACTTCCTTCCAAGGAGTAAGCGTCTTTTAATTTCATGGCTGCAGTCACCACCTGCAGTGATTTTGGAGCCCAAAAAAGTAAAGTCTGACACTGTTTCCACTGTTTCCCCATCTATTT
>NW_011436041.1:0-527 GCF_000754665.1 Bison bison bison
TCATTCACAGGGTGGAGTTCGGAGAGGTGTCCGGGCACTCGGGTTCTTATCTAGAGGGGACCGGGAATCGGGTGCTTCGCAATGTGGAAGCACCCGCGAGGCCACGTCTGGAATGTCGTCGTGAGACCGGCCTCATCCTGAGGTGCGACCGGAAGGTCGGGAACCCCTTCCAGACAAAGCAGGGGAGTCGACCCCTCCTGTCGAGATCAGGAGGGTAGAAGGGGCTCAGAGGAAGTGGTGCCGGAAAACCTCGGTGTTCCTCTCCAGGGAGACCGGGATGCCGGGGAACTTTGTAGGGGGCGCATCGAAGGGTGCCAAGTACCGTTCGACCTCCAATTCCTAACGTGGGACTTCTCCTGAGACGCTGTAGCGGGACAGGGCTTCATCTTGCGATGACGGGGGAACCACGTGGTTTTCTCGAGTTGCGGCGGGATTCTCGAGTTACGACGGGGAATTCGGGATGCCTCTTGGTTGGCCCAGGGAGTCCAATCTTCCATTCGAGTTCGAAGGCAAGCTGGGGATTGCTC
>NW_011436042.1:0-599 GCF_000754665.1 Bison bison bison
AAAAAGTGCCTAAAGAATTATCATTAGAAAAATTCAAGTTAAGGCAACAGATTTTCATGACGTATTGAGAGGTCAAGAACAGATAATTCACACAACAAAACCTCTATCACTGCTTGGGAGTTACTGTTCTTAAATTGATGTAAAGATAGTAAGACCAGGATACCATCTTAAGTATTTAAGACAATGTAAAATACTGTAAACCCACCAGCCTCAAGGTTGAACCAAAGCACCCATTTTCAAAATCATGTTACCTTCAATATTTACAAGTGAATTATGAATATTATTATTATAGTCTGCTCTTTAAAGTCTTATGATCAAATAACAGAAAAGATGTAACCATAACTTGGACAATTTAAACTTCTAGAAAAGCTATTACTTCCCCAGTTCCAATGTTTCAAAGTTCTTCCTAAAAGAATAATATCTGAAAACTAAGATAAGTAACATCCCCCAAACATGAAATCTTCAATTTATCAGAGTCTGAGCCTAAATACATTAACTTTTTTAATGTAACAAGACTGCAGTTAAAAATAACATGTTAGTTTTCCTGGTGTTTATACAAACCTATTCTATTAGACTGATTAAAAGGGCAATACAAGAAT
>NW_011436043.1:0-574 GCF_000754665.1 Bison bison bison
CCTCGAGACGTGCTGAAGAAGGTCTCTCGAGGTCTTTCTCGGGTTGAGGCAGGAAACCCTGGCTCCCTCGACCTGTGCAGGTGACCTCAGGGGGCTTCTCATGGTGGCTCTGAGAAGCCAGGGAAACTGGAGGTGGGAGGGGCCTCTCAGGACTCCACGGGTTTGGTGCATTGGAAAGGGCCTCATCTCCAGTTGAGGCAGGAACCGCAGGGTACCTCTGATTTCAGACTCCGATCGCAGGGTCCCAGCAGACTGGGGACAGGAGAGTCAGGCCTCGAATTGGGTTGAGGCATGGAATTCCGCTTGCCTCTCGAGATGTCCCCGGGGAGAGAGGCCACTTGTCGAGCTGGATTTGGAACCTGGGGTTTTTTCCGAACGATGCACGGGAAAACTGCCCTTTCGTGTTGACTGCATTCACAGGGTGGAGTTCGGAGAGGTGTCCGGGCATCGGGTTCTTATCAAGAGGGGACCGGGAAATCGGGGTCCTACGGAATGTGGAACCACCCTCGAGGCCACGTCTGGAATGTCTTCGTGAGACCGGCCTCACCCTGAGGTGCGACCGGAAGGTCGGGAA
>NW_011436044.1:0-518 GCF_000754665.1 Bison bison bison
AGGAACCTCAGGGTTCCTCTGACTTCAGACTCCGATCGCAAGGTCCCTGCAGACTTGGGACAGGAGAGTCAGGCCTCGTCTTGGGTTGAGGCATGGAACTCCGCTTGCCTCTCGAGGTGTTCCCGGGGAGACAGGCCACTTGTCGAGCGGTATTTGGAACCTGGGGGTCTTTTCCCGACGATGCACGGGCGAGTCACTGCCCCTTCGTGTTGACTTCATTCACAGGGTGGAGTTCGAAGAGGTGTCCGGGCATCGGGTTCTTATCAAGAGGGGACCGGAAAATAGGGTTCCTCGGGAATATGGAACCACCCACGAGGCCACGTCTGGAATGTCGTCGTGAGACCGGCCTCATCCTGAGGTGTGACAGGAAGTTCGGGAACCCCTTCCAGACAAAATCAGGGGAGTCGACCCTCCTGTCCAGATCAGGAGGGTAGAAGGGGCTCAGAGGAAGTGGTGCCGGAAAACCTCGGTGTTCCTCTCGAGGGAGACCGGGATGGCGGGGAACTTTGTGGGTCGCA
>NW_011436045.1:0-562 GCF_000754665.1 Bison bison bison
GGAGTCCGTGCAAGCCCCGGGATTGCCTGAGGCAAGCCAAAAGGAGCCCCAGGTGAGACGGGACTGCCGGTCGTCGGGTGTCCTGGAAGCCGAATGCGAATGCGGAGGGGCTCGCGGGCCGCGCGGAAGCAAGCCAGGTCTGCAGCCGGAGTCGGGGCCCCGGCCAGCCGCTCCCCGCGGCCCGGGAGGGGCTGGGGCTGCGGGGGGGATCCAAGAATCGGGACGCGCGGCGGGGGCTAAAGGACCTCTTCTGGTAGGCAAAAAGCCTCGAGCACCCGGGATTCCCAGGTGGTCTCCCATCCAAGATCCTAACCAGGCCCGACCCTGCTTAGCTTCCGAGATCAGACGAGATCGGGCGCCTTCAGGCTGATACGGCCTGAGACGGTGGCGGTTGGCTCGGGGCGCCCTAAGAGCCTTGCGCTTCGCCTCCCTTTCGCTCTGCCCTGCAGGTCGGGCCAACGGGCCGCACCTCTCCTCGCGGGGCTGCTGTACTTGAGCCGCACGACCCGCGACCGGACTCCAGCCTGCTGACGCCGGCCCGCCCCCCCCAACACCGCCAACA
>NW_011436046.1:0-549 GCF_000754665.1 Bison bison bison
CCAGAAGCGCCTGCCAGACCGGTCTTCCCTGGAGCTGTCCTCCCGCCTAGAGGCAGGTGGATGTGCTGTGCGGGCTTCCCCTGTGCGTTGGGTCGTCCCTACGCACAGCCGCAGCGCAGGGGAACCGAGCCCATGATCAGTGAGCTCCGGGCAGTACTTTGGTCCCAGGTTTGGAGCCCAATGCCCGGAACGCGGGAGAGAAGAGGCTGGCTGCCGGCGGGTGCTTGCAAGCCTGTACTGGGAAGGAAAGAGTGAGCTTCCACACCGGCGGAGCTCCAGCTCTGCGCCCAGTCCCGGTAGCACAGAGCCCTGGCCGAGAGGCTGCTCTGGCCTGGGCGAGCCTCCCCAAGCCCGCCCAGCTTCTAGCGTTCGAGCCCGGCAAGGAGCAGGCTGCGGGAGTGTGGGAGACGTGAGTGGTGCCTGACTGGTGCCTCAGCTCAGCTTCGCTCCTCGGCCTAGAGCCAGGCGTCTTGCAGAGGGCTTAGCGGGTGGGGGTGTGCACACGGCCAAAGCCTCCCGCAGGGAGAGCTCTTTGCGAGGGAAGGAAGC
>NW_011436047.1:0-580 GCF_000754665.1 Bison bison bison
TTTACACTCTACAATATCTGCCTATGAGAGTCTTTGATTGAAGGCAGAGGAGAAGGGGACGACAGAGGATAAGATGGTTGGATGGCATCACTGATTCGATGGACATGAGTTTGAGCAAGCCCCTGGAGTTGGTGATGGACACGGAAGCCCAGCGTCCTGCAGGCCACGGGGTCCCAAAGAGTCAGACACGACTGAGCCACTGAACGGAACTGAACTTACAATCGTTTCTCCAGGTGTTTTGGTTACCCGAGTTTCTATCCTGTGCTAAACTAAGTGACGACAGTGTACTGAAGAGCTGGGTCATTTCCAAATAAATTAAAGTTCTGAAACATTCACGCCTTGAAAGGACCTCCCTTTTACACAGAAACAAAAGAGATTTTTGACTATCCAATAATAGTGTCTGGCACCAGCCTGACATGTGAAACGTAAGAAAGCAATTTTTTGGTTTGTTTGGTTCTGATCTTGGGGGGTTGTGTGTGTGTGTGTGTGTGTGTGTGCGTGCGTGACTGCGTGGCGGGGGGAGGGGAGGGGCGCTACTATCACTGATAGGTATGTTCACCAATCTGTCGAATGCCAATAT
>NW_011436048.1:0-567 GCF_000754665.1 Bison bison bison
CGAGTCACTGCCCCTTCGTGTTGACTTCATTCACAGGGTGGAGTTCGGAGAGGTGTCCGGGCATCGGGTTCTTACCAAGAGGGGACCGGGAAATCGGGGTGCTTCGCAATGTGGAAGCACCCACGAGGCCACGTCTGGAATGTCGTCGTGAGACCGGCCTCATCCTGAGGTGCGACCGGAAGGTCGGGAACCCCTTCCAGACAAAGCAGGGGAGTCGACCCTCCTGTGGAGATCAGGAGGGTCGAAGGGGCTCAGAGGAAGTGGGGCCGGAAAACCTCGGTGTTCCTCTCCAGGGAGACCGGGATGCCGGGGAACTTTGTAGGGGGCGCATCGAGGGTGCCAAGTACCGTTTCGACCTCCAATTCCTAACGTGGGACTTCTCCTGAGACGCTGTAGCGGGAAAGGGCTTCATCTTGCGATGACGGGGGAACCACGTGGTTTTCTCGAGTTGCGGCGGGATTCTCGAGTTACGACGGGGAATTCGGGATGCCTCTTGTGTTGGCCCAGGGAGTCCAATCTTCCATTCGAGTTGCGAAGGAAGCTGGGGATTGCTCTCGAGTGACTGCA
>NW_011436049.1:0-507 GCF_000754665.1 Bison bison bison
GTTGTGTCTGACTCTTTTGCAATCCCACAGACTATAGCCCACCAGGCTCCTCTGTGGGATTTCCCAGGCCAGAATACTGGAGTGGGCTGCCACTTCCTTCTCCGGGGGATCTTCCTGACCCAGGGACTTAACTTGTGTCTCCTGCATTGGCAGGAGGATTCTTTACCACTGAGCCACCTGGGAAGCCTGGAACCTTAGATTAATGGTGATATGTTAGATGTCTTTTGTAGGTCCTCAGAGGAAACGCCAGAATGTTATAAATGTTAGAATGAATGTTAGAAAACATTTCCCCAAAGACATCTGATGTAGGAAAAAAACACACCCTGCTAGATGGGTGATTGCTAAGCTTCTGTGTATATCAGAATCACTTGAAGAGCCAGTAAGGAACCCAGAGGCCCAGGTCCTTGTCATTACCTAAGCTGTAGGAATGGAGCTGGTTTTGCCTTTTTTTAAACCAAAATTTCCAATGATTCTGATACCTCACCACCAAGTTTGAGAACACCTGTT
>NW_011436050.1:0-842 GCF_000754665.1 Bison bison bison
GTGCAGCACCTGCCCGCTCATCTGCTTGATAATCGCCAGCTGAGCCACACAGCACGTTGCCCGCTCATCTGCTTGATAATCGCAGCTGAGCCGCGCAGAACCTGCCCTCTCATCTGCTTGATAATCGCCAGCTGACTCACACGACACATGCCCGCTCATCTGCTTGATAATCGCCAGCTGAGCCGCGCGACACCTGCCCGCTCATCTGCTTGATAATCGCCAGCTGAGCCGCGCGACACCTGCCCGCTCATATGCTTGATAATCGCCAGCTGAGCCGCGCGACACCTGTTCGCTCTTTTGCCTGATAATCGCCAGCTTAGCCGGGTGACACCTGTCCGCTCATCTGCCTGATAATCGCCATCTGAGCCATGCGTCACCTGCCCCCTCATCTGCCTGATAATCGCCAGCTGAGCCACACGACACCTGCTACTCATCTGCTTGATAATCATCAGCTGAGCCCCGCGACACCGGCCGGCTCATCTGCCTGATAATCGCCAGCTGAGCCTCGCGACACCTGCCCGCTCATCTGCTTGATAATCGCCAGCTGACCCACACGACACATGCCCGCTCATCTGCTTGATAATCGTCAGCTGAGCCGTGCGACACCTGCCCTCTCATCTGCTTGATAATCGCCAGCTGAGCCTCTCGACACCTGCCTGCTCATCTGCTTGATAATCGCCAGCTGAGCCGCGCGACACCTGCCCGCTCATCTGCTTGATAATCGCCAGATGAGCAGGGCGAAACCTGCCCGCTCATCTGCTTGATAATCGCCAGCTGAGCCCCGCGACACCTACTGGCTCATCTGCTTGATATTCGCCAGCTGAGCCCCACGACACCTGCCA
>NW_011436051.1:0-545 GCF_000754665.1 Bison bison bison
AACGCTGTGAACCTCTCTGGGTGACCCTCACAGTAGAGAAACTGTTCATCTTTAACGTAGATGTTTTATCAATGGTGCTGTATAGAAGGAGAAGTTTTGAAACTACTGTAAAAATAAGACCAATAACTGGAAGCAGGAGGCTTAAGTCCTAACCCTGACTCCAGGGAACTCCTGACTCCAAGGAACATTAATTGACAGGAGCTCATCAAACGCCTCCATACCGACACTGAAACCAAGCACCACACAAAGGCCAACAAGTTCCAGGGCAAGACATACCAAGCAAATTCTCCAGCAACAAAGGAACACAGCCCTGAGCTTCAAGATACAGGCTGCCCAAAGTCACCCCAAAATATAGACATCGCATAACTCATTACTGGACACTTCATAGCACTCCAGAGAGAAGAAATACAGCTCCACCCACCAGAACACCGACACAAGCTTCCCTAACCAGGAAACCTTGACAAGCCACCTGTACAAACCCACACACAGCGAGGAAACGCCACAATAAAGAGAACTCCACAAACTGCCAGAATACAGAAAGGACA
>NW_011436052.1:0-899 GCF_000754665.1 Bison bison bison
CTTTCTTTTTCTTCTTTTTTAACATTGTATTTTTGAAATTCCAAACTCTACTCTAGATTTTTAACTTTTGCTTTTTGGTATTAGTTATCAATTTTGTACCTATATTTTCTTTATAATTTTTGCGACCTTGTTTGTTTTTGTTTGTTCGTTTTTTCTCTCTTTCTTTTCCTTCTTCTTTTCTTTAACATCGTATTTTTGAAATTCCAAACTCTACCCTAGATTTTAAATTTTTGCTTTTATGTATTTGTTACCAATTTTGTACCTTTAAGAACCCAATCTTCAGTACCCATTTTTCACTAGGGAGCTAGATTACTGGCTTACCTGCTCTCTGTCCCTTTGGACTCTTCCTTTTTCTCCACTAGGTCGCCTGTGTCTCCTCCCTAACCCCTCTCTACTCTACCCAACTCTGTGAATTTCTGTGTGTTCCAGACGGTGGAGAACACTTAGGGAACTGATTACTGGCTGGATCTGTCTCCTTCCTTTTCATTCCCCCATTTATCCTACTGGCCACCTCTGCCACCTTCTTCCTTCTTCTCTTCTCTGTATAACTCTGTGAACAACTCTGAGCAGTCCAGCTGTGGAGTGCACATAAGGAAGAGATTACTGAATAGCCCACTCTATCCTCTATTGACTCCACCTCATCTCATTCGAGTCACCTCTAACTCCCTCCTCACTCTTCTCTTCTCCATATAACGCTGTAAACCTCTCTGGGCGAAACAAGTTTCAGGGCAAGACATACCAAGCAAATTCTCCAGCAGCAAGGAACACAGCCCTGAGCTCCAAGATACAGGCAGCCCAAAGTCACCCCAAAACCATAGACATCCCATAACTCATTACTGGACATTTCATTGCACTCCAGAGAGAAGAAAATACAGCTCCACTCACCAGAACACCGACAC
>NW_011436053.1:0-501 GCF_000754665.1 Bison bison bison
ATCCTGGCTGATCTCGCTTCTCTGTGCCATGGGAAGGAGGTAAGAGGACAGCAAGGGTGTGAGCACTTGGATCATAAAGCACAAAGCGGTAGGCTCCTAGGATGGGATGGGGGGAGCGGGAGGTGGGAGGGGTGCAATAGGCTAAGGAAGAAAACGGGGTCAGGGCCCTTCTTTCCTAGTAAGGACCAACGGAATCAACACTCCAGCTATGGTAAACCTGTGGACGGTCAAACCCCATAGTCCTGGAAGGCAAGCATAATGTCCAGGACGGGAGAGCAAACAAACACACATGTCACACACCGAGAAGGACAGCCACAGTCATCCTCCTCCAGGAGGGAAACCTTTTTTTACCTTGAGTTATACCGCATTTTGAGCCCCGGAATTCGAAGACGACTGTATGAGTCAACTAGTGTATATAAAAGAGAGAAAGAGAATAAAGCAACAAAAAAATACAAAATGAACACAAAATTTAAAAAAAGTTAAAATAAATAGGAAAAAAAA